>NC_058404.1:107182789-107367526 GCF_002201575.2 Neomonachus schauinslandi | reverse complement strand
AAAAAAAAAAAAAAAAAAAAAAAAAAAAAGAAATGCACCAAAGAAGCAAGATTAGAGAGGGAATTTGGAAGATAATGGTATGATGTTATCAAAGATCATTTTAGGCTTCCTCAGAATTTGGTCTAATATGAGTTTTTGGTTTTCCATTTAAAAATTATATAACGGAATAAGAAGCAATTGTATTGCTATGGACTGAATTGTGTCTGCCTAAAATTTATATTTGAAGTCCTAATCTCCATCGTGGCTGTATTTGTAGATGGATGCAATTAAGGTTAAATGAGGTTATAAATGAGGTTATAAGAATGGGGCCCTGCTAGGATATAATTAATATTAACATTGAAAATATCCCACAACAGATTCATGCAAATTGTAATATTTAGAGGTCATGCATTCACCTGAAGACAAGGGTACCTTTATAATTCTTTTTTTTTTTTTTTTTGAGAGAGAGAGGGAGAGAGCACATGAACAGGGACGAGGAGTGGGGGCAGAGGGAGAGAGTCCTAAACAGGCTCCATACCAAGTACAGAACCCTATGCGAGGCTTAATCTCATGATCCTGAGATCATGAGCCAAAATTAAGAGTCATATGCTTAACTGGCTGAGCCACCCACGTGCACCTTTTATTTTTTTAAATTATTTCTTATATATCTCTTGAGCAAGGGCAAATCAAACAATTTATGCATTTTCAAAGCCTAAAGAGAATGACAATTCAGTTTTTGCTCCAGTTACTAAAACTTTGTTTTATTATTAAAGCAGAAATTAAGCAGTCAAATGTTAAGATATATAGTCTTATAAATGGACATAGCACCAGAGTGTTTTACTTATTCCTCAGGCAGGCCAGGTCAATGTTCAGTGGTGTTATTCCTTCAGTGAAGTGAAAAAAATCAAACTATTTATATGAACTTATGATAGCACACACATCATTTGAAAACCTTATATGCTGGCCAGGAGAAAATGGGGTCAGGGTGAAAGAAATGGGAGGAAGGGGAATTATGATTCTATTTCATTACAAAAGGGAATTTATTATTGACCATAATTAGACCATACTCCCATTGTTATCTGTATGTATACATATATCCTACCACTTTTTTTTTTTTTTGTAATAAAATTCCTTGCAAGAGAAAGGGGAACCTTCCTACATTGTTGGTGGGAATGCAAGCTGGTGCAGCCACTCTGGAAAACAGTATGGAGGTTCCTCAAAAAGTTGAAAATAGAGCTACTGTACAACCCAGCAATTGCACTACTGGGTATTTACCCCAAAGATACAAATGTAGTGATCTGAAGGGGTACGTGCACCCTGATGTTTATAGCAGCAATGTCCATAATAGCCAAACTATGGAAAAAGCCGAGCTGTCCATCGACAGATGAATGGATAAAGAAGAAGTGGTATATATATACAATGGAATATTATGCAGCCATCAAAAGGAATGAAATCTTGCCATTTGCAACTATGTGGATGGAACTGGAGGGTATTATACTGAGTGAAATAAGTCAATCAGAGAAAGACATGTATCATATGATCTCACTGATATGAGGAATTCTTAATCTCAGGAAATAAACTAAGTATTGCTGGGTGGTGGAGGGTGGGAAGCCTGGGGTGGCTGGGTGATAGACATTGGGGAGGGTACGTGCTATGGTGAGCGCTGTGAATTGTGTAAGACTGTTGAATCACAGATCTGTACCTCTGAAACAAATAACACATTATATGTTAAAAAAAAAAAAAAAAGAAGAAGAAGATAGTAGGAAGGGAAAAATCAAGGGGGGGAACTGGAGGGGGAGACGAACCATGAGAGACTACGGACTCAGAAACAAACTGAGGGTTCTAGAGGGGAAAGGGTGGGGGGATGGTTTAGTCTGGTGATGGGTATTAAAGAGGGCATGTACTGAATGGAGCACTGGGTGTTATACGCAAACAATGAATCATGGAACACTACATCAAAAAGTAATAATGTAATGTATGGTGATTAACATAACATAATAAAAAAAAAGTCCTCGCAAAATGCTAAATAAATAATTTGTATTCTTAGTGTTCACAGTGGTAAATCTCAACATGTGAGATACTCATGATTGGACATTAGTAACACCATATGATTCATAAAAAAAATTTCTAAGTGTACTTCAGAAGGATAGATTTCTTTTTTTTTTTAAGATTTTATTTATTTATTTGACAGAGAGAGATATAGCGAGAGAGGGAACACAAGCAGGGGGAGAGGGAGAGGGAGAAGCAGGCTTCCTGCGGAACAGGAAGCCCGATGTGCGGCTCGATCCCAGGACCCTGGGATCATGATCTGAGCCGAAGGCAGACGCTTAATGACTGAGCCACCCAGGCATCCCAGAAGGATAGATTTCTACACATACTGATTTATATTTATTAGTGGTATTCCAATATCTAGTCATTTGGAATATAAGTAAGTTATACAATAGCAGACATAAATTTTAGATGCTAGTGATAATCTATTACACTAAGTATGCCAACTTTCCATTGACCATAGATATTAACAATATCTTGTTTATTCTTGGTTTCCTGAGACACATAAATATATTGTGACTCAATTTAATCTGTCATTTGACAAGTATCAATATCACCTGAATATTTGTCTACTGGGTTGAATGAGACTTGAAAGGAAATTAAAATTGGAGATCATACATTTATTTTGTTACAGGAAATTGTGCTAGTTAATAAAGCCAACCATCTAAGAAGGTATTTACTCAGATTGTTCAAGTAGTGGCAGTAATTAATTTTGAATAGAATTTTATTTTGATAATACCACTTCTAAAGTATATTTAAAATTTGATCCAATTAAGTGGCTCATCTATAAGTCTTAAATTATCTACTTGGTGGTTTGGAGCTAAGAGGTAGAGAACAAAATGAACACTATATGATCTGTTTTGTATGTTTCATGTATTTTTATGAAAAAAATATTTTTTTTTCTCTGCTAGCATGAACACTGGACTATTGTTTATCATTTGGAGTCTTCAGACGTTCATTAAGAAAAAGTGTCTTGGTATTCTAAAAAGAAAATGATTTAATATTGATTATTAATTGTTGAATAGAAGAGTTGGCTCTAGGTGGGGTTTCTAAGAATGCTTCCAAGAATGCCAAGACAGTGTCCTGCTGGTAGACCTGCTGCTTCTGACTTTGCCATGGGGAGTGGACTATAGAAACTTGCAGGCAAGTTCCTCTTGGTGCCTCCCCCTCCTGCTGGGATCTAACCTCTTCGATGTTACTCGGTAAGATCCTAGATCATTATAATATCTCCACAACTGCATCTGTTGGCAGCAAACCACTAAGAAGTCTAGTGTATCATCAAAATCCCATGTAAATGCCTCTCGCTGATAGAAAGCAGTTTGCCAATAATAACTCTGAGATATGTAATTTTTAATTTTATAGTTTCTTTAAGACAAATAGGCACACTGGGAGAAACAATGGACATAAGAGCATTAATCCCACTATTTACCATATTTTTTTTATTTTATTATGTTACGTTAATCACCATACATTACATCATTAGTTTTTGATGTAGTGTTCCATGATTCATTGTTTGTGTATAACACCCAGTGCTCCAATTTAAAACTACTTTATTTTTTTTAATTTTAAACTCATTATTGGTGTCCTTGTTTTTTTTTTTTAAACATAAAAGAACAAACTGAAAATAAAAATAGACTAGTGTCCTAATGAGTAATAGGATGTTCCTTATGCATTTTATGCATAACGTCAGGTCAATAATTTTACTTAACTTGAAATGCAACTTTCGGTTTTATGCTTATAAGATCACATCTAAACTTAATTTGCAAAATATTACACTTTATGTCATACTCAATTTAATTTAAGTGGTGGGCCTTATTCTAAGCTGGTAACTGAAAAACTATAAAGGTGAATTGCATGTTCTTCACTTTTATTAAACTGTAATCACATCTAAACTGAGAGGCTTTCCAGCAGCTATTGAGTTTTGAAAACTGTAGAAAGTGGGAGGATTTTGAGGGAGAAAAAAAGTAAAAAGAACACAGTTCCAGAAATGGTTTTATACCTGCAGTGCCAAAGGCAGGCTAATCTTATGATGTTTCACCCGACACTGTTCAATTCACCTTTCTAGCAACAAAAAATTCAAGACTTCCTAGTTTACATATTCATGGCTTTTATGGTTTTCAGGATATAGTGAGGTGGTTTAGGATATCACAAGGCAGACTATCCTGAGACAAATCACAAACACTGGGGTCCAAATGGTCAGGTTTGCATCTTGGATTTGACTACTTACTAGCTGTGCTTCCTTGGGCAAATTGCTTATAATCCTCTGTGCCTCAGTTTCTTCATCTGTAAAATAAGGATAATAAACCTAACACAGGATTGTTATGAATGTTAAATTTTATAATCCATAGGAAGTTCTTAGAATAGTTGATATTCAGTAAATCATTTTAATTTATCATGTACATAGAAATCCTAAGGTATTCTATAGAGTAATAGTTATTCCATGAGACCTATTTGTCTTCATTTGTATTTAAGAATTATAAACAAATTCTGTGATAGACCTCAAGTGGATACAAACCAGGTGGTCATATGTTTATTCATTTAGTATGCAACTGGATTCAGAAAAAGTTAGAATTTACATCAGAGTCCAGTAAGTACATATCCACATCCATACATAAACATATACAACACAAAATAATTGTAATAATTGTTTAACACTAGTTTGGACTGAATATTTATGTACCCCCCAAATTCATATATTGAAACTCTAATCCCCAATGTGATGGTATTTGGAGGTGGAACCTTTGTGAGGTAATTAGGATTAGAATAGGACATGAAGGTAGAACCCCATGATGGGAATAATGCCTTTATAAAAAGAGGACAAGACATGAGATCTCCCCCTCTTTTTGAGAGGCTAGGTGGGAACATACCCAGGAAGAGGGTTATCACCAGAATGTGACCATGCTGACACCTTGACTGGGGACTTCCAATCTCCAGAACTCTGAGAAATAAATTTCTACCTTTCAAACTTACCCAGTCTCTGGTAATTTATTATAAAAGACCAAGATGACTAAGACAAATATTAAGTCAATCTTAGTAATTATAATTAGAGTCAAGAGAAATAGTTAAGTAATGAGTCCTAAATGTTTACAAAGATAAGTTAATTTAAATATTTATTTGCATGAGATACGATGAGTGTTAAAATTACCATATTTCTAAAGGATATATGCAGTTTCCCTTTCTCCTTAGGTTCACTAAAAATGGAAATTTATCAAAATGTAGTCATTTCATAAAAGTTAAATGTGTACAAAAGTTGAACTCCATGTTCTTCTGCTATGAAAATCATAAAATAGTGAGAACACAGTGAGAAAGTTTTCATGCAATAAAAAAGTTATATATATCCTTGTATCACTGCAGTATAAATAATGGCACCACATTTTTTACACTGGTGAAAGATTAAATTCTTTAAAAGCTTAAATTAATAAGAAATTTCCATGGTATTATTTGTAAATATGTAATGACAGATTCCTAAAAACCTAATGGGAATTAAAATTTATTTCCAAAGTCAGAATTTTGTCCATCCTTTCATTTCAAAAGTCTAGATATCATATTTCATAATACAGGATTAAAGCCTTAAGAAATACAAAAGAATGATAATCCCTATTAGCTGTATTTTTTTCAATTTTAGCAATTGAGTCAACTCCCTCTTTAAAATCTGTCACTGTAGAATGTTGTGATTGTTATCTTAAATTTACATATACGTATGTTTTCTAATCTTTTTTAATACCTCAGTCTGATGTATTTCTGTTATGGTTTTGATGCTTTTTTGGTCTAACTACATATTGTTAAAAAGTGACCTTTCAATTTGACAACTTATCTGACTTTAATGCTAAGATGGGGATGAGATGTCTGATGAACTTTGTGTTTGAAAATAGCATTAGTTGGTTTATTTGGAATTCTACAGACATGGCACTGCCAAGTCCGCTGAGGAGTCTTTGGGACCTTACTAATTTTAGAGAGGTTTTTTGATTACACAGAGACGGGGCACATTTTAATCATTTTCACACTATTATATTGCCTGAGGTACTGAAATCCATTAAACAAGGATTATGAACTTTGTTTTAAACTGCATCCAAAATTGTTTCTTGATGTATAGTAAACAGAAGCTCTCTAAGATCAATCACGGTTACTAAGGTATATTAAAATCATATTCTTTCATTTTAATTGCTCATATGCCTGACTCTGAGGTACAGCTGTTCACAAAGCTGAATGGCTTTTTTCCAGAGAGGAATTTTATTTTAGTATTAGTCCTTGCCCCCTCCTCCCCATTTTATTATTTATTGTTTTTAATTTTAATGTCTCTTTCTGAAAAAAAAAAGTCAATTTACTGAAACCTAGAAATATTTACTCAATGTTTTCTGTAATTTCACAAGAGGATACGAGCTTTCCAGAAAAATTATTTGAAGTCAAAACATTTTTGTGAGTATGCATGTGTGCACACACACACACACACACACACTCCCTCATGTTCCACACAGATGTATCCTTGTGGAATCCTGATTGGTTTAAGTATGCTAATAAGCACTTGGGGAAAAATAATATTTAGGTTTTTCAATAGAACATATATTTTCTTGTAATAAATAACTGATTTGGGTCCGTGAAAAAATGATTTATGTTGTTCATTTTAATATAATATTTAATATGTTTAATATAATTAAACACATTTTAATAAATACCCTCAGTTTTGGAAATGAATCAGGGGAGCAAAGAGGATTCTTAGGGCAGCGAAAATACTCTGTGTAATGCCATAATGGTGAATAAATGTCATAGATTTGTCCAAATCCATAGAATGTACAACACCAAGAGTGAACCCTAGTGTAAACTATAGACTGTGGGTGATTCTGATGTGTCAGTGTTGATTCATCAATTATAACATGTGTACCACTCTGGTTGGAGATGTAGATAATGGGGGAGGCTATGCATATGTGGCGGTAATGGGTATATGAGAAATCTCTGTACCTTCTTCATTTTGCTATGAACCTAAAACTGCTCTAAAAACACAAAGACTTAATTTTTAAAAATGGAAAGAAAATGCAACTACTATAAATCACAGTAATGAAAACTTCTTTGAAGGTAGTCATAAAATAAAGATTATGATTAGCTTGAGCAAAAATGATTATAGGAGGATTAAGAACCATAAGAACATATCCAAGGAAAACAAAACAAACAGCATGAACCTGGAGAAGTAAACCTTGTTCGTCTCAAGTGACAAATAGGTTGAGGGTAAAGAAATCACTGGTACAGTTATGGTCTGTTTTATTTCTCTATTTCTTGGTATGTTTTATTATAATTTGACTTATAATGAGGTTTTAAGAAATTAATCTTGTAGAGAAAAAAAAAACCTATCTTTTTTCTCTAAATTAAGGCAATAGCAGAAGTTTAACCAAGGGGTGTGATTAATGTGAATAGGATCTAGCAATGCCATCATTCCTTGCAGTTATCTATGATAACACTCACTGCATCATAATTCTCCATTCATTCTCACAGTTCTCATTTGAGACATCAGTTGACCTTCTTGCAGGGAATATGGTTTATTCTTACTTAATGTACCCAGAACTCAGCCTAATTCCTGACAAATGGTAGCATTAAATCATAGATTGAATAACGCATGTATGCATAACCTGCATATTTTGGGAAGATTCATCTGGTATGTTACAATAATTAAAAAGGAAAAAAAATGATGAGAGTGAGGCAAGTATCTAGATACGCATTGAAGACAGCCAACTAGATGGTAGTCTAAGTGGCAACAGGATGGAAGATGAAGAAAGGGAGAAATTATGGTAATAGATGAAAAGTTCGGTTTTTGAGACTGTTAATTCTGGTTTCTAAATCTAGAAAGGACAAAGTATTTTCCTAACCTTACTTAAATTATTGCTGTTCTAAAAAAAGAAACTAAAAGCTCACTTATTAAGTCTTCTCAGTATACTAGCACCAAATCTATGGAAATCTTTTTTTTTTTTTTAAAGATTTTATTTATTTATTTCACAGAGAGATAGCGAGAGCAGGAACACAAGCAGGGGGAGTGGGAGAGCGAGAAGCAGGCCCCCCGCCAAGCAGGGAGCCCGATGTGGGGCTCGATCCCAGGACCCCGGGACCATGACCTGAGCCGAAGGCAGACGCTCAATGACTGAGCCACCCAGGCGCCCCAAAATCTATGGAAATCTTGATTTCATTATTGGACGTGCAATCATGCCAGCAGGAAATGTTAGAATTTAGTCATGCAAGGCTATTTTAATGTGGCCAAAGTATGTAAATTAGTAAACCTCTGATAGTTATCTTGGATTTTTTCACATAAATTGAAAGGATATGTTAAAAATGATCACCAAATAACAGTGTCCTTTGGTTCCGGCATAACTTAAAAAAAAAAAAAAAACCTATTCTTTAGCCCCTCATCCAAATAACTCAACCAAAAATATTTAAACTCCAAATCAAATGCTACCCATAGTGACTAACTTGATAATAATACCTATCACATTTTTTCAAATTTCTATGAATTTAGTATTCTTATAAAATAATATGACTTTATATACTTACAATATTTCATATAAAATCAGAAATGTAAAAACTATTATAAAGTATACTTATTTGTTTTGTCTTCAGAGTTTGAATTGTATTCTAAGTTTCTAGGTTTTCCTAGAGGCATGTACAAAACTATTTAATCCCTATTGACTTTAAGAAAAGTTCTATCATCTAAGCTTAAACAGAAGAAATTAAATGACTCATAACATGTAGGAAATAAATATTGGGATTATTTCAGTTATCTTATATGCTTGCATGCTTGTTTCAGGTCCCCGTCATTCTTTGTATTCTTCATGGAAAACACACACACACACACATTGGTGTTGTAATGAGTTGGAACCTAATATTTCCACCAAAATTGGTAGTTGTTGCCTACTATGCATGTATAGGGAATTTTACATTGACAATATCTTTAAAATTAAGCAAATTAAAAATGAATAAAATGAATATGAGTATTAGAATTCATCAACTATAGTCACCTTTCCTTACAATTACCAAGTTTTTATCCTTTTCTCTATATAATATTGGATTTTTAAAGTAAGAAAATTAAAAAAAAAAACTCTTTGAAGCGAGGTACATATTCCATATAATTCAATATTTTGAATTTGTTGGAGTCCACTGAGAAATTGGCCGACTTGTTACTGTCACACAACTTCCTTTTAGCTATTAACCCTCATCCCCTTCAGTTGAATGTGACACTTATATATATTTATATCACATTTTTTTTTTCCTGGGAGTTAAGCTTTGCCTAGGCATTACATGGTATTTATTGAAAGAACAATGGAGACCTTTGGCCAACATAAAAACTTGGCAGAAAGTCACATATTCCTTGATGGCCTGGAGACACACACTGACCAACGCTGAGAGAATATAAAACTCTTTATCTCAAATGTCCATGAACAGGCCACAAACCTCAAGCACTGGGTATCACAAAATAGGAAAAACATTGCATGACTCAGCATTAAATTCTTAGACAACATTTCTTTTTTTTTTTTAAATATTTTATTTATTTATTTGTCTCAGAGAGAGAGAGAACACAAGAAGGGGGAGTGGAAGGCAGAGGCAGAGGGAGAAGCAGGCTCCCCTCTAAGCAGGGAGCCTGATGCGGGACTCGATCCCAGGACCCTGGGACCATGACCTGAGCCGAAGGCAGATGCTTAACCAACTGAGCCACCCAAGCACTCCTTTGGATAACATTTCATACAAATTTAAATTGTTAGTAAAAATAGGAAATATTTATTTTCATTGATGTCTGGAAAAACCAAGAATTATTGGAAGTATCAGATACTAAAATTATACAACGTATGTTGCATTTTTTTAAATCCCTCAGTACATCCTTGTCCATATAGGTAGATAATTTTTCCATGAAATATTTGCAAACATTTTAAATGCTATTAAAAACCACAATACTGCCTTTCCATTTCTTTTTAATCTTTTGCCAAGTATTCACCCTTAGTTGCCTTAAAGGAATTGTGATATATTTTGAGTGGTGGATGACAGGGTAGACCTTCTCCTTGCCTTTGTAGGACTTACATTATAACATGGACATTTAGGGGCTCCTGGGTGGCTCAGTCCTTTGAGTGGCTCACTCTTGGTTTCAGCTCAGGTCATGATCTCAAGGTCCCGGGATGGAGCCCAGTGTCGGGCTCTATGCTCAGTGCGGAGTCTGCTTGAGGATTCTCTCTCTCCTTCTCCTTCTGCCCCTTGCCCTGCTCACGCTCTCTTTCTCTCTAAAATGAATAAATAAATCTTTAAAAAATATGGACATTTAAAAAATGTTACAGGAAGAAGATTTGAGTGTGATAGGGGTAGGAAAAAAAAGTGAGCTAATGAATTTATTATTGCTCTGATTTCATAAAATTGGTTACACAAACATGTTTTTTTACTAGTAAGCTCAGAAAGAACACACAATTTTTAGTGAACAGAAAAAATGCTGGACTGTTATCTAAATAAGCTTATTTACCAAATATTGGCAGTTGTTTTGAGCAGTATACTGAGATATATATGAAAAGGAATAGATGAAATCAGTTTGGCAAGGAAGAAAAAATGTTCAGTTTGATTATGAGGTAATCTTTTTTTTTTTAATTTCAGTTACCCAACATATAGTACATCATTAGTTTTTGATGTAGTGTTCAACGATTCATTAGTTGCATATAACACCTAGTGCTCATCACAACATACGCCCTCCTTAATACCCATCACCCGGCTACCTCATTCCCCCACCTCCCTCCCTTCTGAATCTTGATTATTAGATGCATTTAAATGAAAATATCCATGAGATATTGATCAGTGTTGAGATGGGAGAACATAGCTAACGCAAAGATGTCAGTATGAGTGTGAATTTAAAAATCATCAGTACATTTTGAATTCCTCTGAATTCCAAAGGAAAAATAAATACATAAATAAATAAATGAATAAGAAGAGAACAGAACTTATGTAAAAGATAAGATATAGAAAGACAGCAGATTTCAACTCTATATCTAAAACTTTAAAATGATGGACTCTTATTTCATTAATATCACAAAATATTCCATTGATTACAATATTTCAAAATCTATTTAATAGCAAGTTGAATGCAGAATGGTTCTCTTTCATTAAAAAAGACTATTGAAGCTTTAAAGATGTTTTCTAAAATTTCCTATTTTCTTTGCTACCAAAAATCTGTAAACAAAATTTTTGAAAACAAGATAACAAAACAAACATCTCTCAGATGCATACAACTGTAGTACTCTTCTGCAGAAAATGGGGCTTAAAAAATAAGAACATATTCAGAAATGAAAATACCTACTTTTGGGGCGCCTGGGTGGCTCAGTTGGTTAAGCGACTGCCTTCAGCTCGGGTCATGATCCTGGAGTCCCGGGATCGAGTCCCGCATTGGGCTCCCTGCTCAGCGGGGGGCCTGCTTCTCCCTCTGACCCTCTTCCCTCTTGTGCTGTCTCTCATTCTCTCTCTCAAATAAATAAATAAAATCTTAAAAAAAAAAAAAAAAAAAAAAAAAGAAAATACCTACTTTAGTGGTGAAAATTATTTGGATGTATTTATTCTGGCAAATTAAGAGAAAAATTGAGAAGAAAACCGATGAAAAGGGAAATAAAAATACAGTTGACCCATGAACAATCTGTGGATTAGGGGGCCACTCCCTGCCCCCCCAAACAGTTGAAAATTCACATATAATTTTTGAGTCCCCCAACATTAACTACTAATAGACCAGAAGCCTCCTGATAACATAGTCAATTAACACATATTGTATATGTTATATATAATATACTGTATTCTTACAATAAAGTAAGCTAGAGAAAAGAAAATGTTAAGAAAATCATGAGGAAGAGAAAACATATTTGCAGGGCTGTTACTGTAAAAATACATGTGTAAGTGAACCCACACATTTCACACTCATGTGGTTCAAGTGTCAACTGTAAAAAGAATTAAAAGTGTAAAAGCAAAAAAAAAATGAAGCAGTTAATTAAACATAAATAAATGTGTTTTATAGGATAATAAAATGTGCCAAGAAACAAAATAAAAGATAATATGAAAACATATATTAAACTTCATTATATGAATTTACATCCTGACACTGTACTTAAAATTGAGAAGTGGGTAGAGAATTAAAGGTAAATGCAGAAGAGAAACAATCATCTCACCTTACATGAAGTGTGCAATGTTATTAATTTAATTTAATTTAAATTAATTCTTGTCATTAATCATTAAAGAAAATTCAAAATATTTTAATTTATTATACTTGTTACTAATTATTAATTTATTCCAAGTAAGAGAGGATAAAATATCAAAGTGCATACAGCAAGTGTCCAAAAAATTACAAGAAGTAAATGTAGAAGCAATGAAACTAGATAATAAATGTAAGATTAATATGACTGCTGTAATGACAAAACCTCACATGGCTGACATATGTATACTTAGAGATTTGTACCCTATAAAGGAAAACAGAACACATGGTCATATCAAATATTCATGGAACATTCACAGAAGCTCAGAATGTTAATCTCAAAACATCTAAAAAAAAGTGATCCACAGAGAAATATAATTAAGAAATAAATAATTGAAATTAAAAAAGACAGATCTTTGAAAATTCAAAGTTATTCTCAAAAATAGACCAAACTGTCATAATCCCCAATTTGTTAACATTTGTTTACAAGTATATCATGTGTGATACAACCACGAATGGTAGGAAAAGAAAAAGTCCATCATTAAAATAGAGAGGAGAAAATTTAACCCATAGCATTATTCTTACTTTCTTCTTGCTACAGATCTCAAAGTAAAGTAAAATGTATACTTATTATTATTCAAGAAAATAAATATTTTAAAGTTTGGTTAAATCCAAAACATATGTGAAAATGAAAATGAATTTGAAAATAAATACTCAAATTAATTTCAAAATTTCTTAACAAATATTCAAAATAAATATTTTAAAGTAGTAAATTGTTGGGGCGCCTGGGTGGCTCAGTCGTTAGCCGTCTGCCTTCTGCTCGGGTCGTGATCTCAGGGTCCTGGGATCGAGCCCCGCATCAGCCTCCTTGCTCAGCAGGAAGCCTGCTTCTCCCTCTCCCACTCCCCCTGCTTGTGTTCCCTCTCTCACTGTCTCTCTCTCTCTCTCTGTCAAATAAATAAATAAAATCTTTAAAAAAAATAAAGTAGTAAATTGTTTTATTCAAAAAAGTGAAAACTTAAGACAATTGTTAGGAATTTTTGGCATTAGCATTTCCAAGCAGATTTTGGTAGTAACAATTGCTAATATTTTTCTCAATTTTTATTTAGTCATCTCTATACTGTGATATCTTCTGATTTACTACAATTTACTACTTTAAATAATAGTGTGTTATATTTGGGTGAACTACTTTTTTTCACCTGCTACACATATTACCATATTTTTCTCTTTCTTCTGAAGATAATTTCATTGGAGATATTTTATATCAATGTTAAAAATGTGGTCTACTATCCCCACCCACCAAATTAAAGTATATTCACTTGAAATCTTAAGCACTGGTGAAAACTTCCAGGGTAAAATTAAGAACTAAAGTCAAGTGGCCTGGAGTTTTATTTTGACTGTACCACTTACTAGCTATATGACTTTGGGAAGTTAATTTAACTCTTGAGACTCTATTCTCCTATATGTAAAAAAGGGTTAATAGTATCTAACTCTTTTTTAGGGCCAACACCCATTTGGGTTTTAACGGACCAGCAAAGTGCAGATTGTTGTTGGGTATTTCTGAATTGCTCATTCATTTATTTACGTATTCATCCATTTTAAAAATATTTCTGAAACCTTACTACTATGTTAAAACTATTTGATGCATTTTGAAAATATTAGTGAAAAAACAAAAATCTTTGTCCCTTACAAGTTTATATTCTGTCGACTGCCAGACAAACTGTAAAAGTAGCTAAGCGTGTTAAGAGTCTCATAGAAAAAGCACAAAGAACTACATTTATAGACTTTAAGTGTTCTATTTGTGCAGAATTATGACATTTCTTTAATAATTAAATTAGGAATTCAACCTAGGTTTCCACAAAATGAAGTTTGAGTATAATTGCTTATTTTTAATAATTAAAATGAAAACCTTCAATTATAAAATTTAAATTTTTAAATTTTAATTATTAATTATTCATTTAGAATATTATGAATCTGTATTACTTCTTATATCTTTCTTCTTTTTTTTTTATTCTTAGCCTTACAACTCTTTTTTGTGTACTAGGTAAATAATCAACAATTTCAGTAATTCATTGGACAGCTATTGTTTTAAAGATTAGATTTTTGGCAGTCTATATTGACTGACAACTACTTTTATCTAACCATTGGTATTTTTCATTATCTTCAGCTAAAGGAAAGGAGAGGGGAAAAAATTAAACATTTTTAAGCCCCTTCTATTTGTCTCATGAAATAATGCCTTAAAATGCCTATAGCAACATGGGAACTCTGCTCCCATATTAGCATTATTTAAAAATAAAAAAAAAATAAAGACTAAGTTAGTAAATGGCAATAAACAATATTTGGTCTGAAGTCATATTTTATTGGTCTGATATCATATTTTATTAACTTTATTACACAAAGTTGAATATGGACAAGTTTTTAGAGAAAAGCAGCATCTTTTTTGCATACATAAGCCATACAAAAAAAGAAAGGAAAGTTGATGCAAGAAGATGACTGATACATTTCTAAGAGTAACTGAAATTGATATGGATTTAAACTAGCCTTTGTAGTCAGTTATGGAGGACATAGACAGTAGAGTTAAGCATTAGTCAGGTGTAAGCACTTTGATTGTGTGATCTTTAGATGAGTATGCAGAAGTCATTCACTTAAACTCACCATGAAACAGCAAGATATCACTAATTCAAAAGTGAATGTTTTCTGCTAAAAATGATTTATTTTCTAACATATGCTTCTTGACCCATCAGGGTATTAACCAATAACTTGCACAATACTTTTCATTGCTCTTTTGTCCAAATACCTGGGGACCCAAACTCTTAAACATTTCTAAACATCAGCCTCATCAATCTTTTTGACAGCTACTGGGCTGGATCAGAGACCCATAAAAAGTCACATTATGGATGAAAAAACAACTCAGTAGAAAACTGTTGAAAATGAAAACTTTCCATCATTCTTATGTAGTTTACCTACTTGGATTTTCATGCTTCAACAGAAAAGAGAAAAATCAGCAAGTACAATGACAAGAAAGAAGTGAAAATCTCATGTTGAAAACTGATTTGTGTATCCTTTCTCAAACATGTTTTGAGAATATTTCATTTCTCTTTATTATTTAGATGCTTATATATAATGCACATTTTAATTTCTTACTTGAGTTCTCTTAAAATGGTGACTGATAACTTATTCAAAACACTTCTTTTAAAAATATTTTATTTATTTATTATTTATTTATTTATTTGAGAGAGAGAGCAAGAGAGAGGTAGTGAGAGAGAGCAGGAACAGGGGGGAGAGGGAGAAGCAGGCTCCCTACTGAGCAGGGAGCCTGATGTGGGGCTCATCATGGGGCTCAACGTGGGGTTTGATCCCAGGACCCTAGGATCATGACCTGAGCCGAAGGCAGACGTTTACCCCTCTGACATACTCAGGTGCCCCTATTCAAAACGCTTTTTTTTTTTTTTAAAGATTTTTATTTATTTATTTGACAGAGAGAGACACAGCGAGAGAGGGAACACGAGCAGGGGGAGTGGGAGAGGGAGAAGCAGGCTTCCCGCTGAGCAGGGAGCCCGATGCGGGGCTCGATCCCAGGACCCTGGGATCATGACCTGAGCCGAAGGCAGACGCTTAACGACTGAGCCACCCAGGCGCCCCTAAAACGCTTTTAATTCTAATGTACCTTCTCACTGAAATTTATAAACTTAATTGTCATGTTTTTAAAGGGATGCCTGAATGGCTCATTAAGTGTCTGCCTTTGGCTCAGGTCATGATCTCAGGGTTCTGGGATCAATCCTAGCGTTGGGCCCCCTGCTTGGCAGGGAGTCTGCTTCTCCCTCTCTCTCTGCCCGCCCCCCCGCTTGTGTGCACTCACTGTCTCTCTCAAATAAATGAATAGAATCTTAAAAAATAAATAAAATAAATAAAATAAGAAGAATTTTAACTCATACAAATTTGTAGGGAAACGAGATTTTTAGTTTGTATAGAAAAAACATTTTTTTCTTTAAATAAATATATGGAATCTGAATGATTATATGTATGAAAATTTTGGCTTTTCTAACTGAATTATGATCCGGGCTATCTGTAAAATAACATTGCCAAAATATCCCCTTAATTAAAAATTAGCCAATAATCTGAAACTATTTTCAGTTCAGTTATGTAGAAGAGCATACATTTGTCTGTGCTAATAACAGAAGAAGAGTATTATTTTTCCTAGAAAATTTGTAATTTTCTCTTTTAAAATTTAAACAATTTGATTATTATTCCAAATGCAGGAAATTTTAATCCACCTCTTTCTCAACTATTATACTTAAATTACCTGTGACAAAGCAATCTTTTTTTTTAATATTTTATTTATTATTTATTTGAGAGAGAGAAAACATGGGCAAGGGCAGAAAGAGGGAGAAGCAGACTCCCCGTTGAGCAGGGGTCCCCAACATGGCGCTCAATCCCAGGACCCTGACTTGAGCTGAAGGCAGACACTTAACCAACTGAGCCACTGAGGCACCTCTGTGACAAAACAATCTTTAAATTACTTGTTCCATTTTATTATATTCCAAATTATCTGAATTTACTTATTTTAAGCAGTACTATTAGCTGTGAAAAGTTTTCCTAGAAACAATTCTACCTAATTGTCTGCAATCTTAAACATAGTTATCTAGAAATATTTTTAGATAATGAAACTTAGTAATTGCATAAGATATTGAATTTGTATACATAATTTCCAACTAGACTTAATTATTTTAGACCAAGATCTACCCTGAGAAGATTAGAGTATAAGAACAAATTTTGGAAGGGGCAGAGGCAATCCCTTCTGTATGTTTCTGCTACGTAACTTTGATTAGATTTTCAAAGTGTTGCTTTAAAAAGCCTGTGAAAGATTTTATAACAATGTATTTCAACAATGAGAAATTTTATTGAACATTCTGATGGGGTGAGGCAAGAAATTTCAAGTTTTTAAAAATATTGTTCTCAATATGTATTACTTTTAATAATTATCAAATTTGAGAAAATAAGGCAAAAAAATTAAAGAGTTGTAAGTGAAGAACAAAATTTATTTTTTAGTGCTTATTTGAATTAAAGTTTTCTTGACATTTTCCTAAAATGATGCAATTGATACCTGTTTGTGGAAGAATCACTATTTTTTTGAGTTTCCATGTTCACAGTTATTGCTTGTGGGCTTTATCTATTAATAAGTCACTGTGGTTACTTCCATTATATCTTCCCAATCTGCTGCAAATATTGATCTGAAAATGAACTGCCCAAGGACAATGGCACCATAAATTACTAAGTGTTCTTCAAACAATTAGAAGCTCTTTTGTTCTGGTACAAATGGATACTTGAATCTGTCAGCTAGATCAGATATGATTGTCTTACCTATAGAACAATTGGACTCCTCAGAAATGTCCTCCACATCTATTTTCCATTCTCACAATAAGCACACATAATATCTTTTATTTCTACATAGTCCTTTCTAAGAAATCTTCATTTGTTGGATTATGTGAGCAAGAATAATATCGAATCATAACACTAATTTGGTGAGTGCTCAATGAAAACCCAGGTTCTTAACAAGAAAAATGCAAAATTCAAGAATATATAAAAATATTCAATTCATAAATAAGTTGAAAGGTACACTGCAGTTATAATAGGTAAAAAAAATATTTATAAGTTGCACTTGAATATAATTCGTATATCTAATTTGTGATAAAAATGGACTGAACGCTGCTAAAACTCTACGTACACATAGGTTCCTAGTTCTGTGCAAAACAACATCAACGTATAGGTGATTCTCAAATTAAAAACACATACTTAAGTAAAGATTGAGTAATTGTAAAGCACTGTTACATACCTCATTGCTTAATGAGGTATATAATACATATAACACATAAATTCATTTAATTGATTTTTTAAGTGCCAGCCTTTATACTCATGCCCTACTTATCTATGACATAAATTAAAATACTTGAAAATATAAACAGCAAAATGATCTCATTCGTGTATATGATTTAACTTTTAAGTAGACTTGTGATTTTCAAGCCATCATTAGTTTAGGGGTGTCTTCTTGGACTTAACTAGCTCACATTTTAACGAAATATTTGAAACTGAGTTATTACTACTCTTTTGCGGTGCAGGGATTTAAGAATTGCTCATAATAGAGGACTTTTTTTAAAAAAAAATTTCATTGTTGGGGCACCTGGGTGGCTCAGTCATTAAGCGTCTGCCTTTGGCTCAGGTCATGATCCTGGGGTCCTGGGATCGAGCCCCGCATCGGGCTCCCTGCTCCGTGGGAAGCCTGCTTCTCCCTCTCCCACTCCCCCTGCTCGTGTTCCCTCTCTCGCTGTGTCTCTCTCTGTCAAATAAATAAATAAAATCTTTATTAAAAAAATTAAAATATGGGGCGCCTGGGTGGCTCAGTTGGTTGGGTGACTGCCTTCGGCTCAGGTCATGATCCTGGAGTCTCGGGATCGAGTTCCACATCGGGCTCCCTGCTCGGCCGGGAGTCTGCTTCTCCCTCTGACCCTCCCCGCTCTCATGCTCTCTCTCTCATTCTCTCTCTCTAATAAATAAATAAATAAAATCTTAAAAAAAAATAAAAATAAAAATAAAAAATTTCATTGTTTTCATTTTAATTCCAGTAGGGTTAACATGCAGTACTATATTAGTTTCTGGTATACAATATAGTAATTCAACAATTCTGTACATTACTCAGTGCTCATCAATAACAAGTGTATTTTTGGGCGCCTGGGTGGCTCAGTTGGTTAAGCGACTGCCTTCGGCTCAGGTCATGATCCTGGAGTCCCTGGATCGAGTCCCGCATCGGGCTCCCTGCTCGGCGGGGAGTCTGCTTCTCCCTCTGACCCTCCCCCCTCTCATGTGCTCTCTCTCTCAAATAAATAAATAAAATCTTTAAAAAATAAAAAATAACAAGTGTATTTTTTAATTGCCATCACTTACTTGACTCATTTCCCTGCCCATCTCCCCTCTGGTAACCATCATTTTGTTCTCTATAGTTAAGAGTCTGTTTCTTGGTTTGTCTCTCTCTCTCTTTTGCTCTTTTGTTTTGTTTCTTAAATTCCACATATAAGATAAATCATTTGCTATTTATATTTCTCTGGTTGATTTATTTCACTTAGCATTACACCCTCTAGCTTCATAATATCATTGCAATTAGCAAGACTTCATTCTTTTTTATGGTTGACCAATGTTCCAGTGTGTGTGTGTGTGTGTGTGTGTTGTGTGTGTACATCTTCCTTGTCCATTTATCTATTGATGAACACTTGCGCTGCTTCCATAATTTGGCTATTTTAAATAATGCTGCAATAAACACAGTAACCCATACATCCTTTCAAATTAGTGTTTTCATATACTTTGGGTAAATACCCAGTAGTGCAATTACTGTATCTTAGGGTAGTTCTATTTTTTTAATTTTTTTGAGGAGGCTCCATCCTCATTTCCACAGTGGCTGCACCAGTTTGCGTTCCCACCAATAGTACAAAAGGGTTCCTTTTTCTCACATCCTCACCAACACTTGTTTCTTGTGAATTGATTTTAGCCACTTTGACAGGTGTGAGGTGATATCTCATTGTAGTTTTGATACATATTTTCCTGATGATGAGTGATGATGAGCATTTTTTCATGTGTCTGTTGGCCATCTGGACGTCTTCTTTGGAAAAATGTGTTTATGTCTTCTGCTCATTTTTAATTGATTATTCGTTTTTCTGACATTGAGTTGTATAAGCTCTTTATATATTTTGCACATTAAGCCTTTATTGAATATGTCATTTGTAAATATCTTCTCCCATTCAGGAGGATGCCTTTTAATTGTTTTTTTTTTCCTTCATTGTGCAGAAGCTTTTTATTTTGATGTAGTCCCAATACCTTATTTTTGCTTTTATTTTCCTTGCCTCAGGAGACATATCTAGAAAAAAGTTGCTACAGTGAAAAGAGAAATTACTGCCTGTGCTCTCTTCTAGGATTTTTATGGTTTCAGGTCTCACATTTAGGTCTTTAATCCCTATTGAGTTTATTTTTATGAATGGAATAAGAAAGTGATTCAGTTTCTTTCTTTTGAATGTAGCTGTCCAGTTTCCCCAAATCATTTACTGAAGACACTTTTTCCTATTGGATATTCTTTCCTGCTTTGTCAAAGATTAATTGACCACGTAAACATGAATCTATTTCTGCGTTTTCTATCCTATTCCTTTCATCTATGCATCTATTTCTATGCCAGGACAAAACTGTTTTGATCACTACAGTTTTGTAGTGTAACTTGAAATCTGGAATTTTGATACCTCCAGCTTTGATTTTCTTTTTCAAGATTGTTTGGAGTCTTTTGCAGTTCCATACAAATTTTAGGATTATTTATCCTAGTTCTGTGAAAAATGTTGTTGATATTAGATAGGGATTGCTTAAATCTGTAGATTGCTTTGAGTGGTATGGATATTTTAACAATATTTTTTTCTTCTAATCCACAAGCATAGACTATCTAACATTTGTTCATGTCATCTTCAATTTCCTTCATCAACGTTTTATAATTTTCAGAATACAGTTCTTTCACCTTCTTGGTTAAGTTTATTTCTAGGCATTTTATTACTTTTGGTTTAATTGTAAATGGACTTGCTTTCTTAATTTCTCTTTCTGTTGCTTCATTATTATTGTGTAAAATGCAATGGATTTCTCCCATCCAAGTACTAACCAGGCCTGACCCTGCTTAGCTTCCAAGATCAGATGAGATCAGGCGCGTTCAGGGAGGTATGGTCGTAGACTGCAATGGATTTCTGTACATTGATTTTCTATCTTGAAATATTACTAAATTAATGTATCAACTCTTGTGGCTTTCTGGTGGAGTATTTAGGGTTTTCTTTATATAGTATCATGTCATCTGTAAATAAGTAAAGTTTTACTTCTTTCTTACCAGTTTTGGTACTTTCTATTCATTTTTCTTGTTTGATTACTGAGGCTAGGACTTCCAGCGTTATGTTGAATAAAAGTGATAAGGTGGACATCTTTGATTTATCCTGACCTTAGCAGGGAAGCTTTCAGTTTTTCACTATTAAGTATGATGTTGGCTGTGGATTTTTCATATATGACCTTTATTAGGTTGAGTTATGTTTCCTCTAAACCTATTTTGTTTAGGGTTTTTAATCATAAATTGATATTGTACTTTGTGAAAACTTTTTCTACATCTGTTGAAATGATCATATGGTTTTTATCTTTTCTTTTATTGATATGATGCAACACATTGATTGATTTGTGAATATTGAACCACTCTTGTATCATTAGAATAAATCCCACTTGATCATGGTGAATAATTTTTTAATGTATTAGTGGATTTGGTTTACCGATATTTTGCTGAGGATTTTTGCATCTATGTTCATCAGAGATATTGGCCAGAAGTTCTTTTTTTGTGGTGTCTGTAACTGGTTTTGATATTGGGGTGATACTGCTCTCATAAAATGAATTTGGAAGGTATCCTTCCTTTTCTATTTTTTGGAATAGTTTGTTCTTGATTTACTCTTCCATTCATTTATTTATTTTAGCTTCATATCTACTTAAGATCAGGTACTGTTTTAGCTATGGAGTCCCTAGTGCTGAACAAAAATTACCTCACAGATTGACCTCAATTGAATGAATGTGCCACTGAATGTGCATGTACTGTATGCAGATTTCATTTCTATTTACTGAACTGACTCTTTTGAAACAAACATGTGACAGACGTGCAGGATAGAAGAGCACAGGCATGTTATTGGGAAAACTTATATTTAGGAAATTTATACTTTGGTCCTAATGCTAATTAGTTGTTTGAACTTTGGAAATGCATATAAATCATTTATGTCTTTCTTTCCCAATATAGGTTTCTACATCATAAAAATGTTTAAACCATAAACTCTCTCTTAGGATATTTCCTTGTTTGAAACTTCCTGATCCTATCATCAAATGTAGAACATTTTACTAGCCATTACTATGCGAAAACCACAACTTAGAAAAAATTACTTAGACATTATGAAAGTCAAGAACAAAAAAGTTCCACTTTAGTTAATTATACTCACGTTGTAATGTGTGATTATTTTTACCTATAATGATTGAGTGTCTTTCTATAGTACATGTTGTCAAACATGTAAACCATGAGTGGTGTCTTGCTACTGTGTGTTATAAATATATTACCCCATGATCTCAGCTGTGTTTATAACAGCAATCTGCTCCATTCTTGTAGCTGTTTGGATTTAAATACAATATTTGACTTTATGCAGACTTATTCTTGACTTCTAACTTACCCATCCCATTTCTTCTCTCTGCTAACAATGAATTTCAATAGCCAATATAGTTACCAAGCTTATGGTAGTTTATATATTCAAGTTTTATTCTAAACTTTATTTAAGTAGACAAAAAGTATTTTTTTAACTTCTAAAATAATATTATTTCTTCTGAATTCCTAATTCCAGTAAAGAAAATTTTTGGAGAACTCAGAGAGGAAGCCCATATATGACAACACTGGCTTCAGCAGTTATATTAAAACACTGTAAACACATGAGTCTCCACAGAGACTTGGGAAAAACTTTTTTCTCAGCAACCTCATGCTTCCCATTTGACAATAACCCATTGCAATTCAGCAATATATTATAAATTAGGTAGCTTGAAAAGAACAGACATTTATTTCTCACAGTTCTAGAGGCTGGAAAGACCAAGCTCAAGGCTCTGTCAGGTTCACAGTCTAGTGAAAGCCCGCTTCTTTTCACTATAACTTCAAATAGCAGAAGAGGCAAGGGATCATTCTTGTTCCCCCTTTATAAGTACACAAATTCTACTCTCCAGGGCTGGAATAGCACATTGGTGGCTATACCAGACACTTAATCACTCCCCAAAGGCCCCCACCTCTGAACACCATCACACTGGGGTTTAGGTTTCAACATATGAATTGGGAGGATACTATAGTCCATAGCAGTATTGTATTTAGATAATTTTGTCATTCAATAAAACCATAAATTATGGAAAACTATGTCTTTTTCAGGTCCAGTATATTTTAATTTATCATATCCTTTATCATTATTTCCTTTTCATAATCACTTTTTTTCTGGTACAATTATACACCCATCTAGATGTATTGTATATGCTTACATTTTCTTTTATAATTTTAGTCTTATGCATCTCTTTTCTTTCTCTCATTACATCTTCATTACATGCTTACCTATAATTGGGGCATTAACTGCCTCCTTTCTAATATTAAGCACTTTAATTAAAGACTTTATTTCAACAAATCTTTTTTTTTATTTCCAAGAATATTTCATCTATGATCATTCTTTATACTAACCTGCTGTTGAACTCATATGCAATATCTTCTTAACTGTATACAAGGCTGTTGATTATTAGCTTTTTTGTCTTTAGTGTTCTTCATTTTCTTTGTCTCTAATACAATGTATTCGTCTATTTTGTCATGGATATTCCTTTACTTAATTAATTAACTAACTAGAACACATTCCTACTTTTATTTTGATGAGCCTTAGTTAGAATTGCCCTCTGGCTTAGCTCTAATATCAATAGTGAACCCTCATGTAGTACTGTGTTCCAGTAGCCTCTTCCAAAGCTTAGTGCTTCTTTTATATTTTACTGAGAGAAACTGAGACTCAGAAAAGCTAGGTACCTTGCACAAGGTCAGAGTGCCAATAAATGATGGAGTCAAAATGGAAACACGGGCACTTGTTGCTTGTAATCATTCTAATATAGAGTCCCTTATAGAAATTATCCAATGCTATGGTTTTATTACTAAAATGGGTCTGATGAGAAAGGGACAGATAATGTTACTAATCAAAGGATGTCCTATTTTTATAGTAACACTTCTCTGCCCCCCTAAAATGTAAAAAAAAAAAAATCTATATGGGAATCTCTTGATACAGATTTGATTATTCATGCATATGGAATGACACAGATACAGGTTTCAATGTTCCACATATCAAGCTTATAAAATAATGTAAAATTTAGGAATTCAATTTTAAACTTAGTTTTATTTTTAAGATAAAATGATATGCTTTGTCTAGCTGTAGTATTATCAAGCAATGCAAAATTAATATTTTCAAGTTTTGGGGAAATATATATGACATGATTGATTATTGTATTGTCAAGCATAATGAAATACCTTTAAAATATATTTAAACCAAATCAATATAAACATGAAATAGACATAGTTATTATAACCAAAATGTAATATACTTTGTGAGAAATTAAACCAATCTGTCAAATAATACCATTTCTGAAGACTAAAGGGCACATGTGCTTTCTATGTGTCCTACAACTACAGCTTACATCTTGCAAAGGGAGCCTGTTAAAATCCCTAGTTAAGTACTGTTATCAGTTAAGTAATCAGAGCATTAATTAAGGTGGTAATAAAACTGTTAACACCAGCAGTCTTTTCAGTTGTAAATAACTACTAAGAAGCCCATTTGCAATGTCAGTCTTGACTGACAAGAAATAGAAATTTCAACCCTTGTTGAAATTTACTTACTTACTTCTACCTTTCCTACCCAAAGCTATTAAAACCATCTCAATATAAATACTAAGATTAGATTTATGAAAAGTGTTCAGTAACTTCATGTTATTGGAAAGTGCAAAAGTGGAAAACTATAATTTGAGGATAAATTAAATATGACAAGATGATTTGGAAATTGTGAGCAAGAGCAGTAAGATTTTATAGAAGTACCAAATACCTACAGCCCTCTCCGACATCTTGGAAGTGAAAACTAAATCTGAGACAGGTTTATCTAGAAGGGCTTGTGAAGGCAAAACGGAGGCCACCTGCCAAGAGCTCTAAATGGTGAGAAAGAAAAGAGATGATTGATACCTAGACAGAAGAAGAGAGACCAAAGAATGAATGCTGTTTACAGAATACATTTAAGAAATACATTGTTGAAGTGCATTAAGAGATTTTAGCAAATATACCTAAATGAAAACTGACTTCAAATTCAGTAATTTTACAAGTATCTACATCATAATCATTTGTTTTACCTGTACTTTCAAAATTTTGTCTAAAATAGATTTGGATTAAGTTAAGCCACACACATTCCCCCCATTAAAAACTCTATGAATAATTTTTGGAAAAAAATACTGTCTCTTGAGACTTCTATATTCTAAGATGAAAGAATCTGAAGCAAAAACCTTTCCCTCTAAAACAATTGGAAGTGTGTGTGTGTGTGTGTGCGTGTGTGTGTGTAGTTTAGTTAAGCTTCTCCATGGTGCTGCTTCCTTAGCATACATTTTGTTTGGCCACAACCCCTCATGCAAGCACATGTGTTAGATAACAGTCCATAGAATCACAAGCAACTGGAAGTTTCTTTATGACTCCCCCCGTAGCCTTTGTGATCGTCAGTCTCTCCCTCCTAGGACCTTCCCCTAAGTGTCCCTTAGAGAAGAAGATAGACCACAAAGAAATAAGCAAAAATGTCAAGACTCACACTAAAATTTTCCATACAAGAAAAAAAAATCATGCAAAAACTGAGAAATGCAGAAAGAAATGAAGAGTAGAAAAAAAAAAATATTGCTTTCTACCCAATCCACTATTTCTCTTGTCCTCTTGTATATAGTGATTTTATGGTTTATATAACTTCATGTATTAAGTGAAATTATCCTGAGACCCAGGGACCTTTTACCAACTGGCAATGATGTATTTCCACCTGAATATCCTGGGCATTTTAGAGTCATCCTGCCCAAAATTAGATTCATAATCTTTCCTTTACAATCTTCTTCTTCACCTGAGGCTCCATATAACTTAAGGGCAGCATCATTCACAAAGTCACCTCCAGATTTAGTTTTTATTCTTCCTAACCTTAATAATAAATAAGGCTTGTGGATTTTGCTTTCTGATTATTTTGAAACAATCTCACCCTCTCCCAGGGTATTGATCATTTCTCACCATGGCTATTTTGATAGTCTGCTGCTCCCCTTGGTTTCTTTCCTAGTAACGATAGTATTCGCATTGCCGCCAGTTATTTTCCCAGCACAGATCTGATTATGCCTCTTTTATAATTAAAGCTTAGTTTTCCCACCTCCCATATTATAATGTAATTTTAGAATGTAAGACGATTGCAGTGTGGACCACCAAACTTTCCCAACTTCCTTCGCAGTCATGTCCTTAACCGATCCCATATTCCAGCCATACCAGATGACAGTTCTTTTTTATTTATTTATTTATTTATTTATTTTTTTATTCTTATGTTAATCCCCATACATCATTAGTTTTAGATGTAGTGTTCCATGATTCATTGTTTGTGCATAACACCCAGTGCTCCATGCAGAATGTGCCCTCCTCAATACCCATCACCAGGCTAACCCATCCCCCCACCCCCCTCCCCTCTAGAACCTTCAGTTTGTTTTTCAGAGTCCATCGCAGATGACAGTTCTTAAACATCCCCAGTCACTACCATCCCCACACCTGGGGTACACAATCTGTCTGCTTTATGATATCTCTTTACTATTTGCTTGTGAAATCTTATTCATTCTTTACCCAAGAGTTAATGAAAAAAAAAAAAAGTTACCATTTTCCTGAAATTTTTTTTTCCCAAATTCTGCTCATTTCCTATCTCTGTTACAGTCAATTTTTTTCATCTGAAATCTTATTGGGATATTTCCAAAATCTGTGAAGTATACTGACAAGATCACTAGGATATTGGGCTTTTCCCAAGAGAACTTACTTTCAATCCCACTCCTTCAATTTATAGTGATATGGCCTTGGTGAAGGCATTTATCCACTTGGGAAATTGGTATCTTCCTCTGTATACAAGAAAATTATATCTTTTAGGGGTAGTTAGATTAAATCTAGCATAGAAAGTAAACCACAAATTGTTAAGATTTAATTTTATTTATTTAATAATAAAAAAGATAATCATAATAAAAACTAAAATACATGGAGAACTGACAAATGCATCAGACCTTGTCAAAAAGTATTGAAACTTACGTGAATGTGCCATGCATGATTCTCAGCATTTTATCATTAATAACATTGCTAATCCTCACAGCAGCTTATAAAATTGGCAATACTGTGACCCCCATTTTACATATGAGAAATTATAGATTTGCAAGAGTTAACCTGACTGATACCAAAGAGCTTATAAATTGTCCAGACAGGATTTGAACATAGGCACTCTGATTACAGGACTCTATCTGGCCATTAAATGCAAACTTACAACATCTTTGGTATTTGTGCTATTTCCCTAAAGCTTTCCCTCTTTTTTACAGTCTGCTCAGATTTGGGCTTTTATGTCAGATGCTTTTTTTTTTTTTTTTTTCTGCTTTGACCACAGCTTTTGAAATTTAGATTTGATCTAAACCCCTTGTCCTTCCCAACACTAAAACCACTACAAATGACATAAAGTGTTACAACTACCCTGATTCATTCATGCCACTACATTTCTACTGATTCCAACTTCCACTTGACCAGTTGTGTGACCAGTAACTTCCACAGGAAGAGTCATTATTCTAATTTTTCAAAGGACCAAGACAGGTAGTACTACTCTCATTTTTTAAAGAAGTCAACTGTAAGAAATATATATTTAGTTTAGTTCAGGTTTTCAAATTACTATCAAGTTCCATAATGAAAATGATTAATGCTTTGCATAAGGCGAAGAGTTTCATTATTGATTGCCCATAAAAACAGTTCACATCTGCAAACCTCCCCAATTAAGTTTTTCCTCATTTCTAAATACTACTTTCCTACCTACCACACCCATGGAATCTATACTTGTAGATATCTCCATACACTTTCTTCCAGAAAAAAAATATCCAAAAAACCTAGAGACAACTCTAGTTCTGTAGTAATGATTTGACTTTTTTTTCCATTTCTGATAATTTGATGTGATAAATCTAAATGCAAGATTGAATTTTAGTTCTATCTTTTTTTTTTAAGATTTTATTTATTTATTTGACAGAGAGATACACAGCGAGAGAGGGAACACAAGCAGGGGGGGTGGGAGAGGGAGAAGTAGACTCCCCGCTGAGCAGGGAGCCCGATGCGGGGCTCGATCCCAGGACCCTGGGATCATGACCTGAGCCGAAGGCAGACGCTTAATGACTGAGCCACCCAGGCGCCCCTCAAGTCAGTGTTTTACTTGGTAAACATGTCTGAGACCATGCATCCCTGGCTGCTAAGCACCATGGCGGACAGGGCTAGAAAGGTAACAGCTTTATTTTGAGCAGGGGGCAAAGACAAGGCAGCACTTTATAGCTACATTGTAACTAGATCCTGCATCTAGTTCTATCTTTAAACATCAAATTTTTCTAATTTTAAGAAGTTTTCTTCATATCAAGATTCCTAGTAATTCATTGAGAATATAAAAAATAAAATAAAGTATATGCATGAGGCAGAAAATATTATCTTTTTGCTTTTTTTGGCTGAGGATAAATTTGTAGTAGAAATAATTAACTGGCCATTCAAATAAGAATTTGAAGAGGTTCTAAGGAAAGCTATTAAGCCTTATTAAGGACACAAAAAAGCAATGTCTTAATGTGTAGAGGAAGAACTATTGATAGGCACAAAAAGAATGTAAAGGTGGAAATTCAAGCATTTCTTCCCATCTTTTCCTTTGGTACTTACATCCTCAGCTCTAATACTTGAAAGATTAAACCCCCTCAGGCAAACCAAACCAAGAAGGATAATCTGATCCCTTGGAGAGCAGAGGTATCTGTTACCTGATATTCTACTTCAGTCTTTTTTTTTTTAATGGTCTATTTGTTATTTTTTATTGTTATGTTAATCACCATACATTACATCATTAGTTTTTGATGTCGTGTTCCATGATTCATTGTTTGTGTATAACACCCAGTGCTCCATGCAGAACGTGCCCTCTTTAATACCCATCACCAGGCTAACCCATCCTCCCACCCCCCTCCCCTCTAGAACCCTCAGTTTGTTTCAGAGTCCATCGTCTCTCATGGTTCATCTCTACTTCAGTCTTCTAATAACAAAGAAAAGGTATGGCATTTGTGACTCCAATTTAAAAGTGATTCTGGATATAAAATGATCCTAGAGTCCAAAGACAGAGCAGTGAATGCAGCATAGTGTGCTGGGTGTCATCATTTAATGCTTTGTGGGAACTGATTGGAGGGAGAAAGAAGTTAAAATCGTTCTATTCATCTGCTTCATAGGATAAAATAACCTTTCAGTAATATGCTATTAATCCTAACAAAATTCTTCCAAAAATAAGTTTAAGAGAATTTAACAGAATTTAATATGGTCTTCTAGCGAGCACAAAACTAGTAAACCTAAGGCGTTAACTGTTCATTGTAGCACAGTTTCTATCATCTATTGTTGAAATCTGTGCAACAATAAGGCTGTCGGCCTATAGAGAAAATTGATAGCTTCTTCTTTGTTGGGGAGAAAATAGATGCTCATAACTAACCAAAATAGTCACATAAACTCTCTTGGTCTAAATTTAACCACTTGCTAGCATAATGAAATCATTATCCTTATTTACAGTTACTACCCTAGTGAGCAGAATATGCACGATCTATTCTACTTGGACAGAATTCAAAATGCATTTTTTAGACAATGAGATTTCAACATTTTTCCTGTAACAAGAAAGACAGTCTCCTCTACTAATAAATCATCTTCCCAGAAGTCTCACTAAAGTAGGGCCATCAAAGTAAACTGTGAGTGAGCATTTCAAAATAAAGAAACTCAACTTCTGCCGGGTATATAAAGAAAATCTGTATGTCTCCTCTATTCTTCATCCATTAGTGGACCAAACAGATTTATTTATTAGATTAGATAATTGCTGCCCCGAAAAGCTTGAGTGTTGCCCTGGGGAAATAAGGACAGGTGATTATAATTTCAGAGTGAAGATTGGGGGTGGGGTGGGGAAGTGAGTGCAGGTGCAGGATATCAGAGTGAGTTTAGGGGACTGTTGTTGGTCCTCAATTCTTAGTAATGTAGCAATTTTATAATACTTTGTGATTTGTATCATCAAAACAATGTCAATTACTCAATTGCCTCAATTGTTTAACAGAGATTTTATAGAGAAAGTTAAGCTTAAATGAGGAATTCCTTTTCTTATTATAAGGTACAAAGATTTATATAGGGGTGAGGTGTTCAAGCATACAAAGCTTCAGTTATGCAAGATGAATCAGTCCTAGAGATGTGCTACACAGCATGGTACCTAAAGTTAATAATACTATATTGATGCTTCAAAATGTGTTAAGAGGTAGATTGTAAGTGTTCCTATCACAAAAATTATAACAATAAAGAAGGTGAATGAAACTTTTGGCAGTGATGACTGTATTTATGGCACAGATTATGGTGATTTTTCCATGGCTTATCTCCAAACTCACCAAGTTGTATATAGCAAATATGTGCAGATTTTTATATGTCAATCACAGTTCAATAAAGGGTTTAATTTTTGAAGACATAAGTCTTCAAAAGTTCTGTTCAAAGTAATTGTTGATTATAAAATAATTTTGATTTTTAAAGATATTCTTCTATATCTTTTTTTTTTAATTGGAGAATTCCTCCCTTATGTGTCTACACTATTTTATGTTTTATTTTTCAATGATCAGTGTTCCAAGTTGTCCAGAATGGAGGTCCTTAGTAAGAAATTGTAATAAACTTGAATTGTAATATAGTCACTACAAACAAATTGGAATATAAAACAGACTCAATTTTGTAATAACTAATTCAGTCCCTCTTTACTGAATGGTAATACTCTCAGGTCTGAGGGAATTCAAACATGCAACCCCAAAATATGCCACCCTGGCATATCTACTGTTTTGAGTAATGGGTGCTTGAAAACAGCAAATATAAGAAAAACCTTCCTTCTTTTCTTTTGACTTTCTGACCTTTTTTTCCCTAAAATCAGGACATGCTATTCTCATGTGAAAGATGTCCTCCCTATACCAGGAGGAAAGTAACATTCTTGTTATCAGGATGAGACATTGAGTGAAACCTAGAGAATTCCATACAAACAGACTTTCTTAAAAAAAATCCCATCTTCCTTTCACTTCCCCACAAAGATTTGTTACTTTTCTACCATTGCCTCTTTGTTCAACTTACAATAAAAGCAAGTAGGTTTTGCCATTTTTGGGGAGTTTTCATTTATGATGAAGGCACCTGTGTCAGAAAACTTTTTATCAAATATATTTGTATGTTTTTCTCTGTTTATCTGTCTTATATCAATTTAATTCTCAGGCCCAGCCAAAAAAGTAATAATAATATAAAGATAAAATTCTGCCTCCTCAGCAACTCTAATCCAAGCCAATTTCTAAAATAGGTCAAGAAAAATGTACAGGCATTTAAGTATACAAACAAAATAATAAAATTTTAAATGAAGGTAATTAAAACCAAGCATGCAGATCAAGTGACTGAAAGCATATAAACACAGGTATTAAGCAAGAAAGCCATTTTTTACAGATTGTGATTTACATTCAGTAAGGAGAAATACTAATAGTATAATACTGGGGAACATTTCAAGTGTGATTGAAAAGTAACTTGGTTATTTTTTTTTGTATTTTAAAGTATGATAGTAAATTCCTTAAAAGGGCATGAAGGACCAATAATTAAAAACAAAACAGAACAACAACAACAAAAGACTACAGAAAATTTATGTTCCCCAATTCATACTGGTTCTACAGAAAAACACAGAATTGCTGATATAATTAGATTATAAATGGAACAGGACCTCCGAGGGCTCTGATGTCATAATGGGCCAGGCCTGACCATCCCTAAGCTCTCAGAAACTCTGCCCTTGTCCCTCTCACCCTCAATGCCTGCACTCACCAGGCTCTATTCAAACACAAGAATTTTATATTGAATAATTTGATTTTATATTCTCTTTGATAAAACATTTTGTACTATATTCTGTCATGTTACTAACAGTGAATGGACATTCAAATAGGTATAAATACTACAGAAAGCCATTTAATTGATGATACTCCCAGATGCACTATATTTAAGAGTCTTAAAATGTTTTTCAAAAGTCCAAAGTACTCTAAAATAATTTTAAATGCCAGAGATTCTATAAATACTTACATATCAGTATAAATGCGAAAATATTCTCCCCCCTCAACACACAGAGGGCTTGTTATTTAACGCAAATTTCCATGCCTACTCTTAGAGGTTTTAATTTCATAGTTCTAGGTGAGAAATCAGCATCTTTATTTTTAATTTTTGACATTTTAATTATTCTACACTTTAGTGTGGACCTCCTTGGATTCATCTTGTCTGGAATCTATGTGCCTCCTGAGCTTGGATTTCTTTTTCTTTCCCCAGCTTAGGGAAGTTTTGAACTATTATTTTTTAGCTATTATTTCTTCAAATAAGTTTTCTGCCCCTTTCTTTCTGTCTTCTTCTTCTGGGACCCCTATAATACAAATGTTTGTTCACTTAATGTTGACCAAGAGATTCGTTAACTATCCTCATTTCTTTTCATTCTTTTTTTTTTTTTTTTTCATTTTGCTGTTCAGCTTGGGTGCTTTCCATTACCCCTTCCAGATCACTGATCCATTCTTCTGCATCCTCTAATCTGCTGTTGATTCCTTCTAGTGTACTTTTTCATTTCTGTTCCTATATTCTTCCACTCTGATTAGTTCTTTTTTTATATTTTCTCTTTGTTAAAGTTCTCACTGAGTCTATTCACTCTTCTCTCCAGTCTGGTTAGCATTTTTATGACCATTACCTTGAACTCTTTATCAGATAAATTGGTTATCTTCGTTTCATTGAGTTCTTTTTCTGTGATTTGGTCTTGTTCTTTTGTTTAGAGCATATTCCTCTGTCTCTTCATTTTACTTAACTTTCTGTGTTTTTGTGAATTACATGGAATGGCTACTTAAAAACTTGAAGCGATAGTCTTGTGTATGGTTGTCCCCTATGTAAACTATGTGTGCCCGGGGTTTAGCTGGCCTTGATGGAATTGTGGGCTAGCATGGACTGCGGGTCCTGTGGCACTCTGTGCTGGGCTACCCTGTTAGGATGAGCAGAGCTGAAGTGAGTATAGGCCTGGGTGATCCTGGGGCTCTCTGTGCAGAGGTGCCTTGGTAAGACAGATAAAGCTGAAGTGGGTACAAGCCGAGGGGGGGTCCCATGGCTTTCTGCATTGAGGATAACCTGGGGAGACAGTGGAACGGAAGTGGGTACAAGTTGGGGTGTTCTGGGGTGCTCCTTGCAGAGGATGTCCTGGTGGGGCAGCTGGAGTTGAGGCTGTCATGGGCTGAGAGGGGGTCCCCAGGATGCAATGGGAAAATGTTCTTGTTAGGAAAATAATCATGATGCTAGTGATCATGGTTGAAGATGTGGTCAGGATAGTGTTGATACTATTAAGAAAGGTCCTACTCTACAGAATGGAAAGCTCTGACTGGCTGTCATTATATGTCAGGATAAAGGCAACATCATATGAAGATCTAAACTCTTGGCAGATGTGCCATTTCAAGCTGCCAATTTTGGAGCAGGTGCACATAAATAAGGTACAATATAGAAATGGCTTCCAATCCATTTCCTGAAGCACTACTATTGCAGCTGTTTAACTTTCCCATAGTTTCATCTCAGAGGTTGTCAGGAGAAATAGCTTGCTTTCTGTCCCTTGTAACTGAAGAGAAGCATCTATAGTGAAGCATCCCAAAGGTGAAGACTTCATATTCACTTTCAGTTTGGAGAGGAGATCCAAGTGAGGCCAATATATGATCATCATGAGAGAAAAAGAGAGAATAATAGCAACTTTTATTCACCATGTGTTTACTCTCTGCTGGCTACAGCACTGAGCTAGGTACTTTGTAGATTACCTCAGTGAAACTTCAGAAAAATGCTTTGAAGTAGATAATGTTACTATCATCATCATCCCCATTTTTAGAATAATAACCCAAAGCACAAGCAACTTAATAGCTTGCCCAAGGTCACACAGCTGGTGAGTGACAGATCCAGAAAATGACAAAAGAGGCCATCTGACTCCAGATGTCATGCTCTTAGCAGCCAGACTATATTGCATGTATTTAATGAAATTTATGCAAACAATCCCTTCCCATTTTTTCCCCCTCTTATTAGTTTCAGGAGAAAAGAGAAAACTCATTTTCTGCATTCTCTTTTCCTTAATTTTTTTCAAAATATTTTAGGCTCCCCCTTCAAAGACTCTGGGTTAAATAAAACTCTCTAATCTTTAAATTTCATTCTTTTCATATATAGCTAATATATAATACAAACTAGTTAGAGCTTATAGAGACAACTCCTCTCTCCTGAGCAAAGTAAAAACCTGATAAAAGAAATATAATCTTTTTTGGAAATTTTTCTCAGTACTTAAAAGTAATGTTTAAAGGACTGTGGCAAATTGACATAGAAGAAAAGACACACAGGATATACTACGTTTAACTGATGATTGGATTCAATGTGGATGAAAGAATGAATCTCATATATCTCCTATTTGTGGAAGGACCTGTGGCAGAGATCAAATTAGCAAGTGACAGTGTTTTATCTGTTACCTAAACACTTAATTGTAACAATTTAATGATACAGTTGCACTCATAAACTCTGTTAGGAGTTTTTAAATTCCTGCATTTAATTTAATTCACAAAGAAGATATTCCCTGAGCACATGGTAATGTGAAAAATCATGCCCCTAATTATAGAAAAAAAGAAAGATAAGCCTTTAAAGAGACTGCAGTTTGCAAAAGAGAATGAGCAATATTTAGTGAATGAATAAATGGGCACAAAGGAAGTTTTAGCAGAACGGTACCATGTTTACTCTGAAGACAGTTAGCATGCCAGTCACAGATTTCCAGAGTTGGTACTTCACAAATTTCAAATACTTTTAATCCTCATTTCCATGGAGACAGATTTTCAGTTTCTTAAAATTTCAAACACATTTTTGTAAGATGTTGGGAAGTCCAAAGAAAATGAGAGTATCTAATGCGTGTTAATACAATTCTATCTTTTAAAGTATCTTCACCATAGAGTATGGGTTGCAAGTCAGGTTCCCCAGGAAGTGGACCCTAAAGTAAATGTTAGATATTAATTATTGAATATTCGCAGGATTCACACCTGTGGTTAATTTCAAAATAAACAGAGTAAATATATATTGATTTTTATGGAAACATTCTTATGCAATACGAACTGGGGTTTGTCTCTAAATTTATTACTTAATAAATCTATATAATTTTCCAATAAGTCATTTGGGATCTCGATGAATTCTTTTTCCATCAAAGTTCCATGTTAAAGAAGTGAATGACCGCCTCACTTCACAGTGCTGGGAAGAACAACTCTGGGAAGGAATTGCTAGGTCATTGTTAGTGCAGCCAAGGGCCATGCAGTCTTCTGCCTTCCTGGGAGGCAGGACCAGCCTGGTAGGTGAGGCTGTCTGGCCCAAGACAAGCGGGACCTGAAGGTTTGATGTCCCGATGGCACAAATGTTTCCAAATGCTTATTTGAAATAAACCTTCTTCATCTTGGCTAATTAAAATGAAATTGAAAATGAAAAGGGGTGCCTGGGTTGCTCAGTCGGTTAAGTGTCTGCCCTCATTCAGAAATTGATCCTAGGGTCCTGGGACCATGCGAGGAATCTGGTTCCCTGCTCAGTGGGGAGTCTGCTTGTCCTGCTCCCTCTGACCAGGCCCCCCACTTGTGCTCTCTCTCTCTCTCTCTCCCACACCCTCTCTCTCAAATAAATAAATACATTTTTTTAAAAATTAAATTAAATTAAAATGAAAAGCCCCCCATTAAGATTCCTTCCAAAAAGAATTTAATCAAAAATGTTAACAAATTAGTCTTTATAAAACTTGATTAGAGTAGTATGAGTATTATGAAGTGTATAAATTTCAAAAGAAACTAATAAAATTTTAACTGAAAATAATTTTAGATTATCCTAGAATTTAAAAATGCAGGAAATTTCCATAGCCATTACTGTATTATCCGAGCACCTTTCATTCCAAGGGAAAATAGTGATCAGATTCGGGCAGCACGTACATTCATTGTCTGGTCTACATTTGGCAGAATTGTCAAATGGGAGAAACAGAGAAAATGTCTATCAGAAGCCAACAATTATTTTCTTCTTCACTTGACACAGTATCTGGGTCATTTATTTAGAAAGCACACTATTGCTTTTGACACCTTATGCTCTGTAGGCATCCTGTGTCCCTTAATTTCTCAGAGTGAAACTGGGAGGACAGTTAATAGTAGCATTCAGCCAATTATTTCAGAAAAAAAGAAGAAACAGGGGTGGGTCATTTACCATTCCTATGTCCCTATCATCTCAAAATGAATATTTTTAATGAACTTTGTTTCATTTTCTGATTCATCATTCATGATTGGTGTATATGCATCTTTTATAAAATGAGTAATTCTTAAGAAATTAAGAAGTTCTTAATTCTAGTATTGCAATAATGATAATTATCTTCACTATTTCCATGACTCAGCAAATTATGTTGACTATTTTAATAGATATTACATATCTGTTACACTTGCAGTAAACCCTTTCTTAGAATGACTTGTTCCTGTAGGATAATCACTGCATAATGCTTTATTATAATGTGGAGTCTAATCTTACAGGAACCTTAGAAACCCAGTCTTATGGTAATATATTTTTTAGCACTCCTTTCCTGTTAACTTTCATCTCATTGAATGCCATTCTCTTTCCTTTCAGTTATATTACATATATTCTTAAATATTTACATAAAATTTGTCTTAGGAGTATAAGCACAAAAAATACAAAACAAAGCAAAACAAAACAAAACAAAAAACAAAAAGCAAATCTTTAACAAATCTCTATCTCCAAAACTCCAAGGCCAATTAATTATGCTACATTAATATTGATGGTGCAGTAACAGGTATCTATGATGTTTTACCTTTATGAAAATGACCTAAAATTTTATTTTATGTTACACTACCTTTATTCTTTTGTAAAACTCTCAAATTCTATTTTTTTCTTTTTTTGGTATTTTTGTTACTGGTGAGATAGCCTGCGTTGTGTGAATGGAGGTCTTGGGTAGGGATCCATGCTCAAATAAAGACAGCCAGAAGGAAAGTAGCCAGCAGGAAGCAGTTCATTAGAGCGGAAGTACACTCTCAAGGTGGGCAAGAAGGCAGCCTCAGGGGAATGACTCCTGGGTTTCGGGATTGGGTATTACTGGGTCTCTCTGGGCTGAGAGGAGTTATGGGGTACAGTGGGGTGGTCTCTAATGGAGACTTCCAATCATTTGGGGGACTCCTCCCACAGGGGGACTTTTTAAACCCACAAGGTTTGTACCAGATGACTTGTGGCAGCCTTTCTCCATGGGAGGTGGGGGGTTGGTGGTGGCTGTACCCTCAACGCAAATGTATTATAATGAGTCTAGGGTTTAACCTGGGGCAGAGGTGGAAGAGAAAGTAATGCTCTGCACCTGTGGCTCCTGATCTGTACCCACCCCCAAAGTCTTGGAAGTCACAAGGCCAGGAAGTTGTACTTCAGGGCTTTTAATGTACAGCTTATTTATCAGGGTCCTTGCCTCCAGCTCTTGTCTCTGTCGTTCCCTTTCAAAGACAGGACTCTGCCCTGGGTGTTCCTTCCACTCCTCAGGTCTAGCTTCTCCCTAACATTTTTAGGGGCACCAAGAGAAGGAACACCCAACAGTTTGTGGAATTAGGCAATACACTGATACAGTTCTTCCCTATTCTCTAAGAATTTTGGAGAAAAGTTTCTTGCAAGTCACAGATAGTCTGGGAACACTGAAAATATTAGTCTGTACCTTTCTTTTTACTTGCATACTTAACGTTAAACAGAACAAAGAGCAATTTTCTTTAAAAAATAAGTTTATTCAAGAATAGCAGAACAATTGCAATTTGGGACAAACAAGCTATGGTGAACCACAGGCAAGTCTGAAGAGACAAAGGGAAGTTCAGCTTGTACTGCATTTTAGGGGGAAATTAGCTAGGGTTATTTTGAACAAAAGTTTACTGGAGAACAAGAGTTTGAGGTTGTGGCAGTTTCTCATTGGCCGCATGGGTTGGAGGGAGGGAGGAAGCTTCCTTCCTTTCCTTAAAGAGAGAAGATACAATTCCTATGGGAAAATATAATCCCTTGTTGAAATAATTCTTACCTTCTAACTACTGGTTATCCTGGTGGCAAGAAATGGTATGCCGGTGAGAGAGCTCCCCCTTCAAGGCTTCCTGACTCAACTTTAATTAAAGTTTCCTTTCATTTGTTTGTTTGTTTATTTATTATTTATTTATTTACTTATTTATTTTCACAATAGGTTCTAGAAACTCTGTGGGGAAGAATTTGAAATTAGGCTCTGTATTAGCTTCCTCATGATACCATAACAAATGGCCAGAAATTCAGAGGCTTAAATTAACACACATTTATTATTGTATAGTTCTGACTCATAGGTCATTTGACACAGGACACACTGGACGAAAATCAAGGTATCTACAGGGCTAGTTTCCTTTCCGGAGGTTCTAGGGGAGAATGTTTCCTTTCTTGTCTGGCTTCCAGAAGCCACATGCATTCCTCACCTCAGGCCTGCATCTGCAAAGCCAGCGTCACATCACAACACTCTCCTCTGCCTTCCTCTTCCACTTTTGAGGACTCTTGTGATTACACTGGGCCTACACGGATGATCCAGGATAACTTCCTATTTTAAGACCAACTCTTCAGCAACTTTAATTCCATCTGTAATCTTAATTCCTCTTCTGTCATGTAAGGTAAAATATTTACACATTCCGAGACTTGGACATGGACATCTTGGGAGGGAGGTGGAGAGGAGCATTATTTGTCTGCTACCATTTTTTTAAAGATTTTATTGATTTATTTGAGAGAGACAGAGAGAGAGAGCACAAGCGGGGGGCGGGGGGGAAGGGGCAGAGGGAGAGGGAGAAGCAGACTCCTCCCTGAGCAGGGAGCTGGACATGGAGCTCAATCCCAAGACCCCAGGATCATGACCTGACAGAAGGCAGATGCTTAACCGACCGAGCCACCCAGACACCCCTGTCTACTACCATCTTAATTAAGTTTCATAATGCCTTTGAAAGACTGGGGAGCTCTAAGGAAAGCTATATCAGAATGAAAAATACTAAGCTACTTGGAAACCACCATACCATGAGTGGGGAAAATGTTTTATGGAAAGGCTGAGTGATGTTCAGTCTCCTGTGGAGGAGAAAAAAGTCTACATTTAAAAGAAAGAATCATATCAGTAATGATTTTAGGCCTCAGAGATCCTTTGTATCACACATACACATGTACGTTTCTTTACAAATAAATGTACCGTAAACCTTGTGTATTCCACCTCTGTCACTCAGGGTCTGGCCCTCAGTGCTTGCACATTCTGAGGGTCTAGCTTGAAAACCATCCCATTCAGGATTTAGGACATATCTCTTACAGGATACCATTTATTTTTTATTTTTTTTTTAAAGATTTTATTTATTTATCTGAGAGAGAGAGAATGAGAGAGAACACGAGAGGAGAGAGGTTCAGAGGCAGAAGCAGACTCCCCGCTGAGCGGGGAGCCTGATGCGGGACTCGACCCTGGGACTCCAGGATCATGACCTGAGCTGAAGGCAGTCGCTTAACCAACTGAGCCACCCAGGTGCCCCTACAGGATACCATTTAAACAAAAGTTAGCCATGTTCAGATATTAAGTCACGTTTGGTTTGTGCCACCGTCAATATTCACAAATGGATACTTTTCTGGAATGTGGGAAGGACTTGGGAATCATGGGTTCTTAAGGGAATAAAAAGGCAAATTACTAGCGTGTGAAATTTCTCCTCCTGACACAAATGCAAAAAATACTGTCATGTCTGAGTAGTGCTGAGGATCTATGCCCTGTTTCATTTTGTGTTCAGATTCAGCTTTCATTCTGTTCCATACTTCCAGAGATAATCACATATTAGCAAGCTTTTGGTAATAGCTGCACAGGTGGCTAAGGATCACAGCCTATTATTATTTACAGAAGCATATACCTCTTAAGATAGTTAAGACTGAAAATTTCATTTAAGTTTGCTAGCTGAGTCATAACTGTTCAATATTTAGGCAGGTGGTATGTAGAGTCCATTTGTACTAATGGCCCTGCAATTATCAGAGACAGGTTTGCAATACTGGTCCAAAAGATCAGCTTTTGAAAAGCCTAATAAGAAGTGGGGTGCGGGGCGCCTGGGTGGCTCAGTCGTTAAGCGTCTGCCTTCGGCTCAGGTCATGATCCCAGGGTCCTGGGATCGAGTCCCACATCGGGCTCCCTGATCCTTGGGAGCCTACTTCTCCCTCTGCCTCTCTCTCTCTGTCTGTCTCTCATGAATAAATAAATAAAATCTTTAAAAAAAAAAAGAAGTGGGGTGCATTTTCCTAGGATTAAAGAGAATAGAAGCTAAAATCAGAAATCAGAGGAAACAGAAGAGCAACAAGGTCAAAAGTTATAGAAGTTGAGAGCTTTCAGAGCTTTGTGCAGCAACATTAATTTTATATGAGAAAATCTTATCCACCTAAAATTGTTTAAAAAAACTGACCTTGCTGACTTAGGTGTACAGCATTTGTAGGTGGTGAAGAAGAAAATAATTTACCTAAGCAACTCAGAAAACAATATTTTGACTATCAGATACATGACTATCAGACTGTCATATTGATTACCTGATGCTTAAGAGCACCACCAATCAGATTTACCACCAATCTAAATTTTTAGGCTATTTTTTATCACATTTATTTACCTGACACACATTTATTATTTATATTAAGGAGGGAAAGAAAAAAGCTCGCTTTTGCTGAACACTTGTTTTGGGCCAGGTGTTGTGCAAAGGACTAGAATCATTGTCTGATACAATGCTGTAACATTACTCTGAAAGATCTGTTAGTATTCCAGATCCTATCAGTGGGGAAACTGAGGCTGGTAAGTAAGGAACCCAGACTATGTGACTCCAGAGTGCGGACACTTAAGCACTGCTCGGCCTCCCTCCCAATCCTCATTAACTGCAAACTTTGAGAAGCCTCATCTGCCTTATTCAGTCAGGGCACTCTCCTTAGATAGGGTGATTGTATGTCTCTGTAAAAACAATTCCATTGCACACCTGTCTGCTATAGGGTTTAATTTTCAATATTGCCTCCTCCTTTAGTCTCAGAAGTATAAGTTTGGATGACAAATCATATGCCTACTCTAAATTATCTTCATCAACATCTATTATCTCTTACACCTTGATATTGTAGGGTGCCTTGCCCACCCAACATCCATTAGAAGTCCTCCTTCTCTTCACCAAGTCGATGTCTTCATCTTTTTCAGTAGAGAGCTTGGCCAAAGATTCATTGGTTAATAATAATAATAATAATAATAATAATAATAATAATATATACCATAATAAACTTTTTTCTCCAAATTTTTATTTAAATTCTAGTTAGTTAATGTATAGTGTAATATTGCTTTCAGGAGTAGAATTTAGTGATTCATCACTTACGTATAACACCCAGTGCTCATCATAACAAGTGCCCTCCTTAATACCCATCACCCATTTAGCCCATCCCCCACCCTATATCATAATAAATTTAAAAGTAATCTTTTGGTGATGTAAAATAAGAATGCTTCATTAAGCAGTATTTTAAAAATAATTTCCCAATTCCATGTATCTCTGTAGTTCATCTTTTTTTTTTTAAGATTTTATTTATTTATTTGACAGAGAGACACAGCGAGAGAGGGAACACAAGCAGGGGGAGAGGGAGAGGGAGAAGCAGGCTTCCCGCGGAGCAGGGAGCCTGATGCGGGGCTCGATCCCAGGACCCTGGGATCATGACCTGAGCCGAAGGCAGACGCTTAATGACTGAGCCACCCAGGTGCCCCTCTGTAGTTCATCTTAATTGTAATCATAATAAGAATTTTTACGCTAAACAGATTCACATATAAAAATTTAATATTTTTACAAAATGGCATTATTTTTTTGTTCATTTATTTACTCACATATTATCTTCTTTCAAAAAGATTTTAGGTAGGTTAAAACAAATGATAACCACAATTAGATGATTAAAACCAAATTAGAGAAATAAAAAGAATGCCCAAGATAAACAAAAATGTGGTTATAGTAAGAATCAGGGTCAAAATGTTTACTATGTTTGATCTTTAAACTTGATTCTTAACTTTCTACCAATTAAGATAAAAAAAAGAGGAGGTGGTAGAGGACAATGAGATAAATCAGAAATCTTTTAGAAAGATAGAGAAATATAACAGTTCTGTTTGAGAAAGAAGGTCTTAATACTTTATTTATAGTTTATTATAAGGCATAAAATGGTATAATAGAAAAATGCCTTCAACAGCATATTTATTGTTACTGTTTTTACAGCAAATACAAAAGGATATTTCACTTGATTCATGCTTAGAGGTTAAATCTGATAAATTCGTGTCATTAAACACTATTCAAGATTTTATTTATATTTTGATTCTTCATCAAGGTTAGCAGTGGGCTGAGTACTCTACCTCACTCAGACATTCTTGTTGGAATCATTTGAACTCCAGAGACAGGCATCTGCAGCTAATCAGTGGGAAGGATCACTGATAAAAGATGCTTTGATAGCAGAAATTATAAGTAGATCCAATGGTTCATGAAGAACACTTTTTGATCTTTCTCTTTATTTGCATTCTGAGCATGCTGTGGATTGTCCACCACCAAAATCTGATATAAGAAATAGCAGTTTTTTCTCCTGCTCAGAGAAAAGAATTCAGTGTGGAAACAGCTGAAAATGCATATTTAGAATATCGCTACAATGCAAATACTCCATGAAATGATTTTTTTTTTTATCCTATGAGGAGATGTGGAGAACAAAGGCAAAAGAAATATAGAAAAAATTAAATTTCCTTACAATATACAGCTCATTGACAAGTACTTGGGACAGGGAGAATGACCTTCCTCAAGGAGTTCAACTGCCTCAATGTTAATACTTTGCTAAAGGCAAAAGGCCACTTCAGCTTGACATTAGCCAGACCTCCAGGATCCTGTAAGTCTTCTCCAACATATAAAGGATATATGTTAGTAATCATCTTCCAAACATATGGTCCACTGATATAAATCTGAAGGGTCTCATCACTAAGGTTTTACTAGACAGTAGTAAATGACCTTATCCTAATGACAGCTAGCCCCTCAAGGTCCTGGAAACCTTGCTTCCAAGTTCCTCAGAGACTTAGGCTATCCGAATTAAAAGTATATAATCAGTCACTCCTCATAACCCCAGTGCAGCTCTTTCTGCCCACTGTCCTGTCCCCATTAGTCCTCGTGCTTTAATAAAACCACTTTTTTTGCACCAGTGACATCTCAAGAATTCTTTCTTGACCATTTGCTCCCAGACACCACCATTTCACATCATGAGGGGCTGATCAATACTATATAAGATTAAACTCTCTTTTAATAATTGAACAATTCTCATTAATTTAATATGATAACCTATTGTTTCGCTTCTGAGCTATTAAATAATATGAAAAAAACAATAAGTCATATAGAAGGAGTAGATCAATGTGTAGACTGTTATATATAAGAAGCTCATAGGGAATATAAATAAGAGGTATTAAACAATTGAATGTATGAGTATTTGAATCAATTAGATTACCTTTATAAAATTGCTTTCACTGTATGTGGAAAAAATTTACTTTGCCGTTTAATCTCTGGCAGATTGTAACAGTGACATTTTCTTCCCAGAATAAAAAAATAAAGAAAACAAACATGCAAAAATTCCAAATTGAAAAAGTTATCTGATGATCAACATTTTATTAAATAATTTTTAAAAATATATCTCTTAAGAATTGTCTCTGAACTTAAATCTATTATTAAAGATATTTCACTCTGGGAAATAAATAAGTTATCACCCACGTATTTTTCTTAAATTAAATATTTCAATTTACAGGTTTTAGCGTTCATTATGACTATAACCAATATGCCCATTTAAATATGACTTCAATACATCTCAATTATATTTAGAAATAATAATTTAATTGAATATAATTTGTTTCTGTAAAATAGACCACTTTTAATTTGTAATAGAATGCAATACCCAGAATCATCTATTCTTATAGATATTTAAAATATAAAAGAATAAGAAAGAAGGAAGGAAAAACAGAGAAGGGAGAAAGGAAAGAAGGGAGGAGGAAAGAAAGAGAGAAAGGAAAAACAGCTAAAACAAATGAAAATTCAGATATGTTGCACTAAGGGAACTTAGACTTTTAAAGTAGTAAAAGTCATGTGCAAATCCACACAGAGATATGTAGCATACATAAAAGAGAAATTTTTTAAAATACAATTTTACAACTTATTCTAAAATTCTAGTAAAACCAAAAGAGAATTGAACTGAACATTTTGCTTATGAAATGCACATGAAAAGCATGAGTAACAGAAATGACATTGCCTCTTCCGGATGTTATCAATACATAAGAAAAAATAACTTCACTTGTAATGGAAATTGAACAAGATACCTTTTTATTGCTGACCATAATGTCAAATACTTAAATGAATTATAATGTTTAATGTGGAAAGGAGGAACTGAAGTATCAAATTCTACAGATTTTCAGAAAAATAATTTGGTAATGATGATAAAAATTATTAAAAATGCATGGACTGTTTGACCCAAGAATTACATTTCTAGGAATTTATCCCCTACAAATGTATATATACATAAAGATGCAAATACAAGAATCTCTATCACCATATTGTTTATAATAAAAAATAAAGAATAAACTAATATTCAGTACTAGATAATTGAAATAAATTTGATTTATTCAATGAAACATGCTACAATTAAAAGTATTATTTTTATTACTCAGATATATAATAATGAACATTCCTTAGACTGTGAATTTATTTTATAATGTGTATTATTTTTAAGATTTTATTTATTTGAGAGAGAAAGAGTGAGAGAGAACACGAGAGGGGAGAGGGTCAGAGGGAGAAGCAGACTCCCCACTGAGCAGGGATCCCGATGTGGGACTCAATCCTGGGACTCCAGGATCATGACCTGAGCAGAAGGCAGTCGCTTAACCAAATGAGCCACCCAGTCACCCCTATAATGTGTATGTTTTTATATTATACTTATACATATCATATATACTATATATAATACATATTGCATATAGATACTATATATGTATGTACGGTATATACTATTATATATATGGAGAAAGATACAGAACAAAACTTTAATATTATCCATAAGTGATCAAACATTTTTTTTTAAGATTTTATTTATTTATTTGACAGAGAGAGAGAACACACAAGCAGCAGAGCATCAGGCAGAGGGAGAGGGAGAAGCAGACTCACCGCTGAGCAGGGAGCCTGAGGCAGGACTCCGGGATCATGACCTGAGCCAAAGACAGTCGCTTGGCTGACTGAGCCACCCAGGCGCCCCTCCATAAGTGATCAAATGTGTAAGAATTTTTTTTGTTGTAATTCTTTCTGTGATGTAATTTATTTCCCCTAGTGAACATATATTACTTTCATAATCATAAAACTATAATTTTATAAAAATAGTCTCTTTGAATTTCTAAATTATTAGATTATAGTGAGATGATAGGTAATCTGTAAATATGAAGATATACCAAATAAAAGATAATATTTACAGAGTGAAAGACTGCAAACACTTACTACATATAGCTTAAATTTTTTTTCATAGTTTCAATATGTAGCTATGAATTAATTTCTCCAATAATGGTTATAAAAATCATAATTTATTTAGAATTATAAAATTATAGAATTATAGAGATATAATAGAATATAGAAAATAGAAAGTTGTAGAATTATAGAAAATATTTTAATTAAATCTCTACCAAAAAATGTAGAAATGGATTAACTACATGAGATTTTGTACATATTTATGAACATTAAAAAAAAACAGCACGGGGCGCCTGGGTGGCTCAGCCAGTTAAGCGGCTGCCTTCGGTTCAGGTCATGATCCCAGGGTCCTGGGATTGAGCCCCGCATCGGGCTCCCTGCTCAGCGGGGAGCCTGCTTCTCCCTCTCCCTCTGCCTGTCTCTCTGCCTACTTGTTCTCTCTCTCTCTCTCTGTCAGATAAATAAATAAAATCTTAAAAAAAAAAGAATTATACATGGAGATATTAAAGCACAAAAAATTTTTAAAAAAGCACAATGGAGAAACTATTCCATTTCATATAGTTAAATATCATTCTAGTCATAACTGTTCACTATTTAAAAATCTTTTTGATCAAGGTTGTTATAATTTATCATTTCATACCAGCTAACTCTTGGTTTCATTTAGTATACTATAGAAAACTTATTAAGAAATAGTTTTCTTATCCTAATATGATGAACATTATGTGGTAATAAAAAGCAAAAAATGTAGTAACTTCTCTAGTTTTGGAAGATGTTTAAGGGGTAATACAGTGGTCACACCAGAGCTTACCATTTCAAAGCCTTAAGTTATTAAGGATTTGCTAATATGCAGCATATTTGGGGAAACCTCCACTTTCTTCTCACAAATAGCAGCCAAGTAGCAAGGCATGGTAACCAAAATAATCAATAAATGTAAGCTCTATTTAAAATATATTTTGTTAGTTTCTTATCTTGTGTATGTATATGCTTAAAGATTATTAATAGAACATATCAACCACTTTATAATTCATTTATAAAACTTTTCCTCGATCACGAGTGCATATATGTGAATGACAGGCAAAAGTAAATAGACTATAGATCAAATCAAACATGTTCATTCTTAAAGACAGATCAAGTTTATACAACTCTACAAAAACTCTATTTATAGTTTATATAATAAATATAGTTGTAGCTTCAAAAATAACTGTAACACACAGTAAAAAAAATTATTAACTAATCAAAAACTTTTCTAATTTCCCCATACACTTAACTAGGCATGCAATAGGATATAATAGTTTGCAAGTTATTAAAATCTGTTAGCAAGGTATAACACATATATTTCTACCTAGTGAGGTTTCTATAATCGTGGCTTTTTCAAGCCCCATTATGTTCTGGGCATCATAGACTATATTAAGAAAAACATGTTTATAGAGCAGCTGTCTGGTCACATCCATATCTGGTCTCTTATTGACACAATATTTTTTTGGAGTTGTTCTATTCATGACGGGCACCAAAAGGAAGAAAAAATATTCTCACAGCCATGGAAAGGCACTAATTAGAGCTGACAGTTAGGCAACAGGACAATAAGTTCATCCCAGTTCTGTAGACAGCTTTAATTTCACAAAATTTTTGTTTACTCTTAAGTGGTATGCAGCAAGAACTAGAGATGATGGTCAATATGTCAACCAGTGTTTAAATGCTGACTCTTATGGTACAATTAACATTTCCAGTCTTGGTTCCAAAAGAGGAGATCTATATGTGTCAGAAGAATTAATAGGACAAATCATGGTTGAAAAGAATTGGCACGCCCCTCCTCTCAAAAATCTAGATAATAAGGTACAGATGATACAGCACCAAGACAATAGATGACTCCAAAGGTTTAGGAACTTCAGCTCTTTTGCTTTGATTCTGTAGGAATATTTTATCTGAATTCTCTAGAAATGCTCACCTCTAAATTTTCAACTGTCATAGAAGTGTCAAAAGTAACCAGAGAAACACCAGAAGTTTAAATCCTTAAAACCTAAGGAAAACTCTATAGACTGTCCCTGATTTACAATGGTCAACTTTTTTTTTTTTTTTTTTTTTTACTTTACCATGATGTGAAAGTGATGAGCATTCAGTAAAAACTGTACTTTGAATTTTGGATTTTGATCTTCTCCCAGGTTAGGGATGTGTGGTAGGATACTATCCAGTAATTCTGGGGTGCAGCAATGAGCCACACCTCCCAGTCAGTCACACGATCACAAAGGTAAACGAAGTTAACACCATTCTGTGCCCATACAACCATTCTATTTTTTACTCCCAGTACAGTATTCAATAAACTACATAAGATATTCAACACTATATTATAAACCAGGCTCTGTGTTAGGTAATTTTGCCCAACTGTAGGCTTATATAAAGGTTCTGAGCGTGCTTAAGTTAGTCTAGGCTTAGCTATGATGTTCAGTAGATTAGGTGTCATAAATTCATTTCAACTTACGATATTTTTAATGGTGGGTTGGTGGGTTTATCTAGATGTAACCCCATCATAACTCAAGGAAGATCTGCAGTCCTACAGAGGCTGCCTTTGATACCCATGACATCACATCAAGGAAATATTTGGAAATGGTTACACACACCGCTTAGCAGTTGTCCTCGCATCTTATGAATGCCAGAAACATAAGTGAAGTAAATCCATTTAAATTTGTTCAAATTCTATTCCAGAGCTACATGTAATGTACAGTAAGTCTGTGCCAGATCTCTACACCCCCACAAGCCTATCAGGGGCCTTTCACATAGACCAGCATCTGGTGGCTCTTCCCCAACTCGTTTAGTGGGGTGCCTTGGTCAGCACTGAGAAAAACAAAAGCAAAATAGATATACAGCAACAAATGGCAACAACCACAAAAACTGCAGACCCCCTGAAGAAATGAAATACAAACCAGAACATGGGAAAAAAAGTCAAATCATTTAGCTACGCCAAGTGGGATGGATTTAATTGGGAAGGTTGAAGCATTATATCACACACATAACAGAAGTTCCATTCTTCTAAACCAACTTAACACACACAGGAATTAAAAACTGGTCATTTGATCCACCAGGGGGAAGGAGCTTCTGACACTAGCAGACATTGTCTCATTGCTTCAGCCACAATGTAAGACTGACAGTGAAGCCGGGCTCTCACTGTGGTAGGCTGACACTGGCAGTCAACGAATCAATGAAAACCTGCATATACTTCTGGGGCTTTTGAAACAAACAAACAAACAAAAGTTATGTGACTGGCAGCTAGAACATGTGAGAAGAGGAATGGCCCATACCTCAGTCCTTATCTTCTGCAATGTGAAAGAGCAAAACTTAGATCTGAAACACAAATATTACTAGACTTTGATAAAGAGCTAATCTGATAGTGGAGGCATAGGGAAGGAAATAATCAGTTTTACCTATCCCAGGAATAAATGGAGCTCTCAACAAATTTTTTATATGTCCTGTGAAAAATGGGAAGAGTTTGTGAATCATCAAGTGCAGTGCAGTGATTCAGGGATTACTCAGGAGTAGACTCCCCAAGGTCAGATCCTGGCTTTGTCACTCACTGGCTGTGTGACTTCGGCAACTTTGTTAAGGGTTTTATTTCTTAGTTTCTTCCTTATATATGGGTATAACGGTGGAATTTGTGTCTCAGGGTTACTATGAAGATGAAATAAGTTAATATAAATAAAGACTTGCAAGATTCCTCAACTCACAGCACCATATTTAATGTTAGAGTTACCATCAACCAAGATGGGGAAGCCTGTTGGTAGAAAAGGTTTGGGGATGAAAACAAGGGTTTAGTTTTGTACATGTAGAGTAGATGATTTCTATTATATACTCAAGTTTAGAGGTAAAGAGTGTGATATATTATTAAGTTCAGAAAAAGTACCTGGGATGGAAAAAAGAGAGGAGTCCTGAGTCCAGCACCTTCCAATATTAGGAAATCAAGGAAAAAATGGAGAACCAGCACAAGAGACTGAGCAGGAATACCTGATGAGATTGGGAGAAGTGAAATTTAAAAAATATATTGAAATATTTTAGAAAACAAATGAAAAAAAAATATCCAGGAGGATGGAGGAATCACAGTGATGAATACTGCTGATGATGAAGAGGGCTGAGAATTGAAAACAGATTTTTGAAACATCATCTGTAACCTTGACATGAGCAGCTTTATTAGGTGATGTGACCAAAAGCCTAACAGGGATAATTTCAAAGAAAAACTTAGAGTTACTATAGATAATCCTTTTGATGATTTTGCTGGAAGGAAAAACAAACAAACAAAAAATGGGTTAATAATTGTCAAGAGGGGCGCCTGGGTGGCTCAGTTGGTTAAGCGACTGCCTTCGGCTCAGGTCATGATCCTGGAGTCCCTGGATCGAGTCCCGCATCGGGCTCCCTGCTCAGCAGGGAGTCTGCTTCTCCCTCTGGCCCTCCCCCCTCTCATGTGCTCTCTCTCATTCTCTCTCTCTCAAATAAATAAATAAAATCTTTAAAAAAAAATAAAAAATAATAATTGTCAAGAGAAAGAGGACCAAGAATATTTTGTTCTTTTTCTTTCTTTTTTTTTCCTTTTATCTCTTTTATTTAAACAATAAAAAGGGGCACATGGGTGGTCTTGATTTCAGCTCAGGTCATAATCTCAGGGTTGTGGGATCCAGCCCTGAGTTGGGCTCCACACTGAGCGTGGAGTCTGCTTGAGATTCTCTCTCTTCCTCTGCCCCTTCCTCGAAATAAATAAAATCTGTTAAAAAATAAAAAATAAAAAAAATAAGAAAACTAGAAACGTGGTTGCATGTTGATGAGATTCTTTTGGTAGAGAGAAGAAAATTGATGTGAAGGTAAAAAGGCTGGAGGGACATTCTAGACTATGTGAGAGGAAATGGAAAATAAGGCTTACATGAAAGGACTGATGTTAGAGATAAACATTGATAGTTTATATAGAAACATGGGATAGTTTAAGTATGGACACATATTATGGTAAATTTTCTGATCAACTCACCTATTTTGCCTCTAGCTTTTTATTCATTAAATATTCCAGGCTCCTGAAATACTGGAATCGATATATAATTGAAGCTCCAAATATAGACATAGGCATAATATTTAGTTCACAGATTTTGTGCTCATAAAGTAAAGCTGAACATGGGGAAATCTGAACATATAACTTACTTATAAATGTATTCACAGGGTTATATCTACCACAGTTCCCCAAACCATAATCTGAGGGTCCTGCACTTTCAGATACCTCAAGCCAAACGTTTCTGAGTATTTCCAAGTATTTTGGAAAACACCCAGGAAACAGAATCCGTAACTCTGAGGGCAGACACAGAAGCCATAGCACATTGGATGACAAACAGTGGCACTCTAAATACTCACTCCCCCTCAAACGGGGGAGACGCCTGGGTGGCTCAGTTAGTTAAGCATCTGCCTTCAGTTCAGGTCATGATCCCAGTGTCGTGGCATGGAGCCCTGTCTCAGGCTCCCTGCTCAGTGGGGTACCTGCTTCCTTCTCCCTCTGCCCCTCCCTCCAGCCCCAATGATCCTTCTTCTCTCTCTCTCTCAAATAAATAAGTAAAATCATTAAAAAAATCTTGTCAAACGGAATTTGATTTCAGAATTCTGCTTTGGTGTTCCAGGATATAGGGTCAGGTTCATAATGTCAGCATATATAAAACCGAATACTTCAGTCTGCTAATGAGATCTACATCTACAACTCTAAGGCAACCAAGGACCCCTTGATTTGCCTTAGCTACTATGGTGAGCAGAAATATGACCCCTACAGTATCTAAGTCCTCATCCCAGAACCTGTGAATATCTTACCTTAAAGGGATTCTGCAAGTGTAATTAAGGTTAAGGACTGTGAGGTGGGGGTCATCCTGGATTGTCCATATGGGGCTGATGTAATGGCATTGAGAGAGGCAGGAGGATCAGAGTCAGAACAAATGTGATGATACAGGCGGAGGTAGGAGTGATGTGGCTACAAGCCAAAAAATGCAGGCAACTGGCAGCTGTAAAAGGCAAGGACTAGATTCTTCCCCAGAGCCTCTGCTGACACTGGATTTTAGCCCCTTATGACTCATTTAAAACTTCTGACCTCCAGAACCATAAGATAATAAATCAGTGTTGTTTAAATCACAATTTTCGTGGTAATTTGTTCCAGCAGAAAGATTAAGGAAGGTTAGGGACATTAGAAAGGAATATGGCTATGAACCAGAATGTGTATAGTGAGCACTTTATATAAATGCAGATGTACAAGTACTGTGCTCATGATATGTGAGTTTCCTAGTAATACATGCCTGAAAAGTAAACCATGTTGGACAATTAAAATAAAGAAAATATCTAGAAAGGAGAAATAAATAGCAAGTCAGTATTAATAAAACCATAAGTGTTGAGGTAAATGTTTTAAAGAAATCATTTGAATAGAATTTGACAAAAGTATATAAAAACTTATTAATACATAAATGTTTAAGTCAAAAATATTTCTAAAAATATCCAGTTGGATCTCTCAGGTGCTGATCCCTCTAGCCAAAACAAACAAACAAAAAAAGATATGTACAGGCTTGGGAACCAATCCTATACCACATTCTCAATAACATTTAGGTGACAGCCTGTTCATTTTCTCTCTTTGCCACCCTCTATACCCAATCCTCTACCCTCTCTCTCTCTCATTCTTTTTTATTCTTCCAAATTTAATAGCAGATGCCAAGGAAAATATACATATTACTTTAGATTGTTTTTATAGTAAACCCCAAATGTAAAATAAATGCCTCGATGGAAGTAATGTGTGTGTGCATTCGTGTGTGTGTGCGCACGTGTAAATTAGTGAACTGATAAAGATAAAACCCTATGCAAATTATGTTATTTAGGCAGTCAAAGATGAGGTGGCAAAGACTGTGACAAGAGAAGTAGATTAAGCTCTGAGGTAGTGAAGTAGTGATAGGTGTATCTTTGTTGGAAGAAGTATCTATCCTATTACATACTAATTCTTCTCTACCCCTTTGATTTGAATCAGCATCATCTTGGTCCACCACAAAACACAGAGAGTTCCTGTGACCCAAGTCAAAGTAATTAGAGTCATTGAATCCCTGAATAGGGAAATTGATTTCTTGTTTGATACATGATTAAAGGCAGCAATTCAAGTTTTTCTCTGGAAATTTTGGGAAAGCTACTGAAAAAGACAATCTTTCTTTCCCTGGAATACCAATCACCTTGCCAACACACAGATAAGTCTATCGTAGAATAAAATTAGATGTAGATAAGTAAGTGAATAAATGGAGAGAAAGAAGAGACAGGGGATGAAAGATCAAGACAGAGCATGGCAGTGCACAAAAGCTGATGTCATCATTGAAACTTTTCTATCTAGATTTGCCCAACCTCCTCCAACACACTTTACGATTGTGAGACAACAGCTTAGGCTGGCTGTGTTTTATTTATACAATAATAGTCCCAAGCAAGGCGGAGATGCTTTATTTTATGTTATGACTCAACAGTTTTAAAAATTGTAGAATAGGAAAAAAATATAGTTCTGCTGTGGTAAAATGAAATCATTGATAGACTTCAATGATGAACATTTAATGGAAATAGAGAGTTTGAGATTAAAACTCGGGGGCATAGAAATAAATCTAATGTGATGCAAAACCACTGGAGAATAACAATTTCACATGAAAAGCAATAAAAAATAATAACTAAAATTATTTCAGGGAAAATCAGTTTGGAGATAGGAAAATCAAGAAACACTGCTAAATATATCATTATATAATTAAAGTTACTTAAAAATTATAGTAAAATGTCTTGATTTGTTTTTGGATTGTTTTTAATGTAATTTTATAGACTCTAAATGAATGGAAATGTGTAGTGAAGGAGAATTTTCATATAGGACCAAATTGACAGTATTTCAATAGTGCTCAGTATGGGTAATCAGTTAGAAGAATAAAATTTTCCAGTTCTAAGGATTGTGCATGTAAATATCATTTTTCCATACATATGCATAGAGAAGAGTAAACTTTCCCTTACTGAGGCAAATTGAGTTTTCAAAGTGACTTCCATTTCTGCCTTTTCATAGAGGAAACAATAGTGGCTTATTAACTACCATTTTAAAATTTATTCCCTAAGCACATTTCTCTGTCAGTTCCTCAGAGGCTTCACTGCATTCAGCTTTCACTGGCCCTTCTAAGGGAGTAAGAATGTAAACAATGCCTAAAATGAGATTCACAATTTCTACATAATTAATCCATTTTCAGCTTCCTATTACTCTTCACATAAGAAGTACAATTGCCTAGGGGAAGCAGCACATAGATTTACTTAGATTTTAACCAAAAGCAGAGTTATGCATTAACAACAGGAACGTTATTAAATAGAACCAAAAAGTGACAGTATTTTCCAAAGATTTCTAGTCTCATGAAGTAGTTAAAATCCATTATCCACAACTACATGAGGGAACTGACATTTAAATACCATTCATAATAGAGGGAAACGTCCTTGGCTTGATAAATAACATCTTCAAAAAACTATAAATTAGTATCTTATGTAATGGCAAGAAACTCAAATCTTACCCCCTAAGATCAGGAATAAGGCAAGGACGTCTTCTCTCCCTGTTCCTTTCAATATGATACTGTAAGCCCTAGCTAATGCAGTGACAGAGGGAAAGGAAGTAAAAGGTTTGAAGACTGGGATGGGAGAAATAAAACTATCTTTGTTTACAGATGACATCCCTGTCTGTGTAGGAAATCTCAAGAGCATATTGCAACCCAAAACAATCCTGATTCAAAAGTTGGTTTGGTGTTCCAAGGTTATTTTAGCGTTGTTTTGTTCCCACTCCCACAGATTTCTCAATTTGCTGACTATGAAAAGTACTCAGAGGGTGAATTTTAAGGCAAGTGCCACCAAACATTTTTCAATGAAGCACTAAGCAGAGTTGTTTAGGTATTCAAATTATTTATTATTTCTCAATGCACTTTTTCCAGTTATTGTACTGTTCTTGTGATATTGTAATGGCTTTGATTTTCTCGTTCTAGGTCAGGGCAGCTTTAAAATTTTGCTCTCATGAAGGAAAATGGGAAGACTTATTCTGTCTTTTTTTTTATTTCCAAGTTTGGATCATACTGAAATGGAAAATTTCCTCAGCGTCAGCAACATTACAAATGAGATATGGCTATTTTGGAATCAAAGAAATGAGAGAACTATAGAAAAAAGTTATAAAAGTTCTCTTTATGTTTTTCGTTCTTTGTTTTTTTGTTTTTCTGGCAGAGCCCAGGCAACAATGCATGTGGAGCAAGAATTTTCTTCCCTTGGAGGACTGGGCTGCTATGGAAGGTTAGCAAAGCAAATCCCTCACGGAGTTTTACAGAAATAACACAGCATAGCAACACCAGGATAACAAATATGCCGAAGTCTCCCCTTCACTGCCTGTCAAATTTAAGATGTAATCAGAGAAAGAGAGCGATGAATGAGTCTAAAATATTTCACAGAGGTTTGAGGGAAACTTAGAGAAGAAGGTCATAGAAACCAAGGGAAAAAAAGGATTTCAGTAAAGGAATGAAAAGTTTTGTAAATGTAATTAAATCAAGAAGAAATAAGCTTAAAGGGGATTGTTAGACTTGGTTGTTGACACTAGTTGTATGACAGAATGAAGGGAGATTTTACCAAGGCAAAGGTCAAAAACTGAAGAGTATCATTAGCATGAAGATTTGAACATGTGTGTTTTTCTCTGGTTCCTCCTAAAATTTGAAATGGCAGTAAAGCAAGTAAAAAAAAAAAAGTTGAAACCCATTAACTATATATAGAGTACTAGAGAGGAGATGACAGCAGGTAAGAGGTGTCAATATTTTCTCAGGAGATGTGAAGCAGATAGCTCAATAAGACATAAGTGACTTAAAGCAAGATGAAGCTGAGAGCTAAGAGCCTGCATGGGAGGATGGCAACAAAGAAGCACGTGTGTTACAGAAACTACCACTGAAAGTTTCCTGTAATGGAGGCACAAGGTATCTCGATGAGGTAGGTGTCACAGGTTCTAACAGTCTACCAGAGGAGGATTTAGACTGTTCAAGACCTTCCCCAAACCCATACAGGCATCTGAATAGCCCTTCCTGACAAAGCAACAGATGCACGTTTATTCTCAGGAAAAAATGAGTCAAAGTGATCCCGGTCTCGGGAAAACCAGGGATAGCTTATGGTGAGGTTGAGGGTGAAAAAGTGTCCTGACAAACAGGAAAATAAATGAAATTGCTAATTAAGCTTTACAGTTCCTATCCTGTTTCTCCAATCAATCACCAGTACGAAAGCAGCCAGGCATGGAACACCAGGCAAGGCATTTGAAAATTCATCTCTAAAGAAATTGACCTAAAAAGATTCAAACAAGCAATCAAACAAACAAAAACCAAAATTAAACAGTAATCACAACAAAAACTACAGACATAAGCAATTTGAGATTCTATAGTAGAACTTTATTTTGAAGAAGTTCATCATTCAACAAGCACCCTCCTCTACACATGCGCACAAACACACCTAGAGTCTCTCAATAAGCTTTTTAGTGTCTCACTTTAAATCATGATTCAATAGCCAAAGATCACTACACATTTAATGAAAGCTTATAATAATGTTGAAATTATCTCCCAGAAAGTAGGAAAGAAGGCAGAGATAGAAAGTAGAAAAGAAAATGGGATATTATAGTAGGGTGTTCAGTTTTCTACTGATGTGTACCTTAGAAAAAGTGAACAGAAAAAATAAGTGGAAGAAAATTGTTAAAAAAAAGATATTTCCAAAATAATAAATATGTGTGTCCAGACTAAAAGATCCCAACAACTGTCCATTATCACAAATGAAGATAAAATGGGGCCACCTGGCTGGCTCAGTCAGTTGAGTGTCTGACTCTTGATTTCCACTCAGGTCATGATCATGGGGTCATGAGATCGAGTCCCGTGTCTGGCTCTGCACTCAGTATGGAGTCTGGTTGAGATTCTCTGCCTCTCCCTCCCCATCTGTCCCTCCCCACTCATGCTCTCTCTCTCTCTCTCCCTCTTTATCAAATAAATAAATAAATAAATAAATAAAATATTTTTTAAAAAAATGAAGATAAAATCATTCTATCACAAGCTATTCTAAAATTTTAGAACAGAGGGAATTTTTTTAAAAAATCCTAAAAGTAACAAAGAAGAAAAACAAAACAAAGCAAAAAAAAAAAAAAAAAAAAAAGCAGACCACATATCACAGAACAGAAATAAGACTGCCATTAGATTACTCAAGAGTATTACTGAGACACAGAATGCAGTAGTTCATGCCTTCAGAGGCTGAGAATTGATTACCAATCTGAAATCTATATCCAAGGGTCCACCAAAGTCCAGACAAAAATTAAAATATATTTATTGCATGCAAATCCTCATAAACATCTTATTTTCTGTGGATACTTCTTAAAAACAAAACAAAACAAAACAAAAAAAAAACACTACTCCAGGATAAGCAGCCTGCAAAAGAAAGAATAAGTTATAAATAGTCAAAACATAAGACTCTGGAAACCAGAGAGGGGTGGGGGACAGAAGGCAGATGGGGTGAAGGGTGTTCTAGGTCTGTGGCTATGCAGCTGGCTAGCAGTCATCCAGTAGAGACTGGAGCAGCTTCAAAAGAAGGATTAGGAAACAGTTTACTTGATTTCTTCAACTGTAGTGAGAAGGAGTTTGCAGTTCCTTTTCATATATTTGGGAATAAAGGAAAGTAAACAGCCTTGGGTTGGGCAGGATTAAATAACTGTATCCTCATAACACAATAGTAAATTAAGTAGATAATTCATGAGATATGTATCAATAATAGTAGTATAAGCATATTATTGAGCAATATGGTGGTAAATACCAGAATAAACCAACAAATAATTTAAATGAGTTCACTTCTGTGGCAGTTGGCCTCATTAGACTGGGATTTGGAGTAGGCTGGCTAGTGGTTTTTGCTATGATTATTATTATTATTTATTAGGATCTTAGTATCATTTGGTTTTAGAACATGTAATACTTAGATAAAATCATAATTTATTTTTTAAGTTAAGTGGGTAGTGAGAAAATAATATCTATTATGATAAATTACTTTTATAAGATACATTAATAACTTAGTTTAGAAAGAGCAGAGTCACTTGAGGTATGGAGCAATGTTCAGGGTTGACTTGAAAACGCAGATGTGTTTGGTTTTAGGATAGAGAAGTTTAAAATACATTTGTATCCTGAAAGTAAAATTCAGTAGATGAATTTGAATTTGAATTTAAATTGGTGATTTGAATGAAAGGAGACATAAATGATGGAGCTAGGTTCTGGGAGAAATGGAAGAAATGGGCACAAAAGTCATCAGTAGAAGAGTTATACCCCATAATAGTAACCATACTTCATTAAGTCCTTATCTTTTACCAGTCACAATATATATCATTGTATAATTACAATAACTATGATGCAGTCATTATGATTCTCATTTAATAACATTAAACCTGAGTTTCAGAAGTTAAGTGGTAGAACAAGGAACTTAACTGTCTCAATTCTAAATCTGTAAAACTAAACTTTCTAAGCTTCAGTTTCATCGGTAAAAATGTTGATGGGGGGGGAGGCGCACCTGGGGGGCTCAGTCGGTTAAATGTCTGACTTTTCATGTTGGCTTGGATCATGATCTCAGGGTTGTAAGATTGAGCCCTGCATCTGACTCCAGCTAGCTTGAGATTCTCTCTCTCCCACTCCCTCTGCCCCTACACCTCCACTGCTAGTGCTCTCTCTCTCTCTAAAAAAAAAAAAAAAGGACGAAAAATATCTTATTAAATGTGGGAATACTAATATCTCCTTCACTGGATTATTTTAAAAATAATGTAAAAAATGTTAAAAGTATAGCACCACAGCTGAACTGACTATTCACTATTAGTTAGCTCTTATCATTATTTCTATTATTGCCATCAATCTCCCAGCTTATTTGCCAATAGACAATTACAAAGAGAAGTTAAATCTGGCAAAGTAGAAGCAAATTTGTAGCTATATTTACATTATTATGTAGCTAAATTATCATTTCCTGGATAGGAAATTACATTTAAATTATACCGGAAATTCAAGTCAGGTAATCTATTTACAGTAAAGATACAAAAAGGAAAAATGCACATGCAAACTCCTTTTTTTTAAAGATTTTATTTATTTGTGAGAGAGAGAATGAGAGACAGAGAGCATGAGAGGGAGGAGGGCCAGAGGGAGAAGCAGACTCCCTGCCGAGCAGGGAGCCCGACGTGGGACTCGATCCCGGGACTCCAGGATCATGACCTGAGCCGAAGGCAGGCGCTTAACCAACTGAGCCACCCAGGCGCCCCCATGCAAACTTTTTCAAATAAAAAATTTGAGATTGAAATGATCACAACTAATTTGATACATTTGCCACAGAACACTGTAAGTTTTTATGACACCCATTAATAGCTCAGAAAGCAGATTTCCAAAATACTGAAGTTACAATTGAAAATTAATACATATATTTAGCATTTAAACTTAAAGTGATGTGCGTATGTGTGTGTGCATTAAAATATACAACACATGAAAGTACACAAAACTACGCAGTGATACATATCAATTTTATTTCTGAATGCTAATGGGCCTGTGAGCAGGTGACAGTGAAGCAGGGAGACAAGGAAGAACACCAGGCTGCTATATCATACAAAACACAAAAGCGCACTGGTTGAAGTCAATTTTTACTAATGAGTTCTTGACTATTTTTCAATTTCCCACTTCTGAAAATCAATTTTCAGAGACAAAAAAAGTCTTCAATATTTGAGACTTCTTTCTTCTTTCATCTGAATCTTAAGTTACAGAAACCAGGTACAATAGTATAATTCATTCACTTAAATAAAGAAATAAAAATTGTATTGAAAACCCCCCCAAAACACGTGACAGCTTAGCTCTGCATCAGTGATAACCACCAGATGATACCTGCATATATCTTAACCTCCTGGCATCATAGCTGCTTCAATACCTCTGAAATCATACCATCGCTACTCTTTCTAATTCCATCATATATGTTGAATTTCCCTTCAATTCTTAATTTCTCTTAAGTGTCAATATAATAATGAATCCACTCAATTTACCAAATAATAACGAATTAAACATAATTACATATGTTAAACATAACTACTAATAAGTTACATGATATGTTCAATCAGCTAGTTCTTTGTCCCCAACTCATTTGTTATGTAAATCGTGTCCACCTTCTATCGATGAATGGAAGCCTTTATAAGTGTACAGGTAGAAAAGACATGCTAAATCAGAACTACTTCACAGTACTGAAGTAGATTTGACCTTCACGGTGAGGTCAAAATTATTTTGTATAGTAACTGATATTTGCTCTAATTGTAAGTAAATTAAATTAGTTACACTAATATAATACAATATTTGTTATTGGCTTGCCAGTCCATTTCAGTATTTAAAAAGGGCTCTTTCCAAATCCTCTCTCTCTCAGACAATATTCTGCGTTAGCTATTCAATTAAAGAATGAATGTGCTGTCAGTTTCACTTTTAATGTTGTTTTAGTTTCTTGGATACACATTAACTTGTGCCACCATTACAAATATTAATATGAGATTAATTCCACTTTTGGATTCCACCTTCTGGCATTTTTCAGGCAATGACTCTTGGCTCAAGATTTACATCCTCCGAAGAACACTAAAAACGTATGTATAAGCCACTTGGTTCAAGAGTAGCTGGACCTGGAAATTAGGAGTCTCCATTCTATCTATGCAGGAAGAGCCTGCATTCCTAAGCTGAACTCATTTGTCTGGCAACATAAAAGATAGTAACCTTGTGGGGAAGTTAGAACCAACCCAACATTGTGCTTCATATGGAAAAGACGCTGAGCTGAAACATCTGACAGCTAGCTATATGTCAGCTTGCTGCCTTAGAAATAGACATATTTTTCCCTCTCCTTTCTCATTCTGAAGGAAATGAGAGCTATAGAACTGCCAGACATGTAAGACAGCCTTCCGTTAGGCAAGAAGTATTCTATCAATTCAGAGATTTTGCTCTCCTGAAATGACCGGCAGCCTGAGCCATCAGGAAGGAAGTTGTCATCTATCCCTTTCCCACACTGTTTAACCTGAAGGACTGGTTTCATTATTATGACTAATATGTGCACTCAGGACTTACCTCTCTGAGTGTGCATGTTCATCGTATGTGTGTGTTCAGTTTTAGAAATTGTACATTTTAGTAGAGATGTTCCAGTGGTAACTGAAAAAAATAATTTTGGAGCACAGAGAAGTGATCAGTTCTGAAAATGTAGATTTTGTGTTTTTGATCCCTTCTGTTGACGTGACTCTCCCTGTTTACTCTTATAACAAGTGAAACCTGTCAAAGAAAGATGTATAATGGTTTGTATGGAGCAGCAGAGAGTTGAAAGGGCTTAAGTTTTACTTTAATTTTTGAAACTCAGATTAAAGTACTTAGGGAAATATTCTAAAGGAAAAAGCCCATATTCTCTTCCTATTAGAAATAAAAAGTTGAAAGAGAAGTAAAAAGGGAAACAGGAAGAAGGAGAAAGGATATAAACACTGCACACATTCTTTGTTTATATAGGTCAGGGTGGATCTTTTAATTTGAATTGTATGAATTCTCTGAACATCAGAAATACCCATTTATGATATAAACACATAATTATGTTCTACTTTCAATGACCTTTTTTATATCACTCATACTTTTTTTTAGGTTTTTATTTACTTATTTGAGAGAGATAAAGAGATAGGGAGAGCACAGAAGGAGAGTGAGAAGGAGAAGCAGACCCCCTGCTGAGCAGAGAGCCCGATGCAGACCGGATCCCAGGACATGAGATCATGACCCAAGCCAAAGGCACACTCAACTGACTGAGCCACCCAGGCGCCCCCCACCACTCATACTCTTGACTGCCATACATAAAAACAGAAGCTGATTATGTTTTTAAACAAGAAAATGTTTTAATTCTCATTATTTATATATTTTATTATTATTATTTTTTAGTTACTACTAAAAACAGTCCATCAAAACGCATACATTTAATACCATATGCTAGACAAGGCCCCAGACTGAACCATAAGAAGAAACTTATTACTTTCAGTGAAACTGTTGCTTGAGAAGATAGCATTATACTACCCATGAAGAGGTGAGCCTTGGAGGTGAGTTTTCTTTACTACACCTCTCCCAAAGGAAAAGCTACAAGGAAAGTACAGAAAGAAAAACAAAAAGTAAAATATCTGAATGTAGTATATATTATGTCATGAAAACGAAGAAATTAGCCAGGAAGTTAGCTATGACAAAGTCATAAAATCTGGAGGTTGAATAGACATTTAGCTGCATAAATCAAATGCGCTTATATGGAAAGGTGCTAGAATTGTCAAAATCTAGACATTATGCCTTGGAATAATCCAGAAGTATGTCACTGTGATCAATCCTGTCCTTAGGATTTATTAAGATTTCTGTAGCATAACAAAATCTATTTAAGTATCTTTAAACCATGAGTGGTGGGTATTTAAAATGAATATTTATCCCTCTCTAAGTTGTTATAATAATTAATACTTCAAGGAAAGGAAAAAATATATTTTTGGTCACATGGTTTATAGCAACAGGAGTTTAACAGAAAAGATGTAATAATGCTTTATAGGAAGTTCATAAGTGAATATAAATTGGCAAATGAGTTTTCAATTTAATTAGATACATAAGATTACTCAGGAAAGGAAATGATATAAAGGTATTTTTAAAAAGTTCTCACCCCAGTAGTAGCAAAAGAAGGGAAAAATCAAATTAATTGTTGCTCTTCATGACATTTTTAAAAATTAAAATAGCATCAAACTCCTTTTTATTGTTTTCAGGTCTAAACTTATTTTCCTTGTGGTAAAGTAGATGAGTAGAAATCCTTCTAGGAGTGTTGACATTTTCCATTACCATAGTTGTCAAATTTTCTGTATAAACACTTGAATAGTTTCTCAAAATTGGTATTCTAGAATACCAAGGAAGCAATGTCCTTGAGATTGTCTTAGAAGTAGTGTAAGACGGCATTTAAAATAGAAAATTCAATGGACATCAATTTATGATTTAGGGCTGAAATTAAGATTTATTATCTGTGGATGGGTAATATGAAAATAACTAAGTTCCAACCCGAGGAGCACATCATGTTTAAACAAAATAACAGTGTATAGATGGAACTTGTCATTCCAATGGATGGACTCGGTGAAAACTGTTCATAAAGTAAACTGAAATCCGGGCGCCTGGGTGGCTCAGTTGGTTAAGCGACTGCCTTCGGCTCAGGTCATGATCCTGGAGTCCCGGGATCGAGTCCCGCATCGGGCTCCCCGCTCTGCAGGGAGTCTGCTCCTCCCTCTGACCCTCCCCCCTCTCATGTGCTCTCTCTCATTCTCTCTCAAATAAATAGATAAAAATCTTTAAAAAAAAAAAAAAGTAAACTGAAATCCAAATATATAGTCTAAGCACAGATCATTTATTATTGAGATAATGACTGTCAATTACTATGCAAGGCAGACAGAGGCTTTACCCATTTGCAGTATTATTGTATTGAAAGCAAGATAAGAGTTGCACTTGCTCCCTTAGTTATAAAGTATCGCAAAGAAATTACAGCAGAGATGTGGGCTGGATGTGAATTAAAGAGACACTATTCAGAAGCTCTCCACCATTCCTCAAAAGTCTTCAGTGCCCAGCTAAATGAACAACGGTAACTATACTTATAGGAAAATTCTTGAAATTCCATCCAGTCAATTGTCTCTTCCTTGAGACTTCACATGACTACACAAGAGGATGTGGTTTTTCTCCTTTTCACACTATTTTCCACTTAAATGTTTTTGTCTCACTACTGGGGATAGATTTTGGAATAAAGTGCAGAAGATACATTGATGAAATTACTTTGGCACATATAACATCATCTAAAAGGCAACATCGCTCATTCTATAGAGAGCCCTTGTCCTTTAAAATAGATACACGGGGTGCCTGGGTGGCTCAGTCATTAAGCATCTCCTTCGGCTCCGGTCTGGTCCCAGGGTCCTGGGATCGAGCCCCGCATCGGGCTCCCTGCTCAGCTGGAAGCCTGCTTCTCCCTCTCCCACTCCTCCTGCTTGTGTTCTCTCTCTCTGTCAAATAAATAAATAAAATCTTTAAATAAAAAATAAAAAATAAATAAAAAATAAATAAAATAAAATAGATACAAAACAATATAACATCCCAAAAATCAGATGAAAAATTTAGTAGAGCTTAGAGGCTTTTAATTTGAACAAAAACACGTGATCTTTTTTGAAAGCCTATGTTAAAAGTTACTCTCATAGTACATCCTACTGTCTCACTGTGTAATTTAGAAGTCTTCCTAATCACTCATTTTCACATAAGTAAAATTGAGAACTTTATTTAATAAACAAAGATATTAAAAATCCTTTGATACAAAATGATAACTCGTTGAAGTAATAACCTGCTGAAATCATGTATATTTTAAGGGATCTCTGTAAAGTTGTAGAGAGCACTGAAGTCTTCAAGAGAATTATAGAATGTTCAAATTTTTTGAAATATATTATTTATTTATTTATTTATTTATTTATTTATTTATGAGAGATAGGGAGACCACAAGTGGGGGGTGGAAGGGAGAGGGAGAGGGAGAAGCAGGCTCCCCTCAGGTCTCCATCCCAGGACCCTGGGATCATGATCTGAGCTGAAGGCAGACACTTAGAATGTTCAAGTTTCTAAGGTATGGTGACTATGTTTAAAATGGTAATCCTTTAGTTTATGCTGCAAGTTAACAGTAAAATATCAACTTGAATAAACTTCATTCTGTAAAAGTGGGTAAAATTCATCCCCACTTGTTAAACAAAGATATGTCCATCTTCTTATATATCCTATGATTAAATGAGACAGGCAATAATGAAGTAGAAATTGTAAAATACATTTAACACAGGCCTTGCACTCTTCACCAAAAAAAAAAAAAAAAAACCAAAAACCTCAAAATGGATCAGAGAACTAAATGTAAAACTCAGAACCTTAAAACTCTTAGAAAATAACAGGAAAACACCTAGATAACCTTGGACATGATGATAACTCTAGACACCACACCAAAGACATGATCCATGAAAGAAATAATTGGCAAGTTGGAGCCATTAAAATTATTATTTTTATTATTATTATTATTATTATTATTATTATTATTATTACTTCTCAAAAGACACTGTCAAGAGAAGGAAAAGACAAGTCACAGACTGGAAGAAAGTATTTGCAAAAATACATCTGATATAGTTGTGCAAAATACACAAAGAATTCTTAAAACTCAACAATAAGAAAACAAAAACCTGATTTAAAAATGAGTGAAAGATCCTCACCAAAGAAAGTAGACAGATTCAATAATCATATAAAAGTTGCCCAACACCATATGTTGTCAGTGAAATGAAAATTAAAACCACAATTAAAACCACCTTTTTGAATGGCCAAAATGCAGAACACTGACAACGCCAAATGCTAGCGAGGATGTGGAGCAACAGAAATTTGTTTATTGCTGGTCAAATGCAAATGGTATAGCTACTTTGGAATACAGTTTCGGATTTCTTTTTTTTTTTTTTTTAAAGATTATTTATTTATTTTGAGAGAGCAAGAATGAGAGAGAGAGAGTACATGAGTGGGGGAGGGTCAGAGGGAGAAGCAGGCTCCTCGCCGAGCAGGGAGCCCGATGCAGGACTCGATCCCGGGACTCCGGGATCATGACCTGAGCCGAAGGCAGTCGCTTAACCAACTGAGCCACCCAGGCGCCCTACAGTTTTGGATTTCTTACCGAACTAATCTCATACTCATACGATACAATCCAGCAACAATCTTTCTTGATATGTATCCAAAAGAGTTGATTATTTTATGCTCACACAAAAACCTGCACATGGATTTTGTTTGTTTGTTTTTGTTTGTTTTTTGTTTTTTAAATTATTTATTTATTTATTTGACAGAGAGAGACACAGCGAGAGAGGGACCACAAGCAGGGGGAGTGGGGGAGGGAGAAGCAGGCTTCCTGCCGAGCAGGGAGCCCGATGCGGGGCTCGATCCCAGGACCCTGGGATCATGACCTGAGCCGAAGGCAGACGCTTAATGACTGAGCCACCCAGGCACCCTGCACATGGATGTTTATAGCAGCCTTATTCATAATTGCCAGAACTTGAAAGCAAGGAATAAACTTTGGTAAGTGAATGGATAAAAACTCTGATACATCCAAGCAATGGAATAATATTCAGCACCAAAAATAAATGAGCTCTTAAGCCATGAAAAGACATGGATGAATCTTGAGTGCATATTATTAAGTGAAAGACAGCAAATGAAAAACCTACATATTTTTGACTCCAACATTCTAGAAAAGGCAAAACTATGGAGATAATAAAAAGGTCTGTGGTTGCCAGGAGTTGGTGGAGGGGTAGTGAATAGGCAGAGCACAGAGGATTTTTAGGGTGGCAAAAACTACTCTGGATGATACTGTCATGGTGGATGTATGCCATTATACATATATCCAAACCTATAGAATGTACAACACCAAGAGTGACCCCAAATGTAAACTATCAACTTCAAGTGCTAATGATGTATATACATGTATACATAAGTATTTTAACAAATGTACAGCGGTGGTGTGAGATGTTGAAAATGAGGGAATCTATGCATGTATAAAAAGCATGGAACAGATGGGAAATTTCTGTCCCTACCAATTTTTTTGTGAACCTAAAACTTCTGTAAAAAATAAAGTCTATTAAAAAAAAAAAGATCGGGCGCCTGGGTGGCTCAGTTGGTTGAGCGACTGCCTTCGGCTCAGGTCATGATCCTGGAGTCCCAGGATCGAGTCCCACATCGGGCTCCCTGCTCAGCAGGGAGTCTGCTTCTCCCTCTGACCCTCCCCCCTCTCATGTGCTCTCTCTCTCATTCTGTCTCTCAAATAAATAAATAAAATCTTAAAAAAAAAAAAAAGATCGATATACTTCTAGAATCTTTTCTTCAGACTATCAGTATTTCAGTAAGAAATCTCTGATCTGTTGATTCTTTTTTTTTAGATTTTTTATTTTATTGTTATGTTAATCACCATACATTACATCATTAGTTTTTGATGTAGTGTTTCATGATTCATTGTTTGCATATAACACCCAGTGCTCCATTCAGTATTTTATTTATTTATTTATCAGAGGGAGAGAGAGAGACCACACGCACAAGCAGGGGGAGGGGCAGGCAGAGGGAGAGGGAGAAGCAGACTCCCTGCTGAGCAAGGAGCCTCATGTGGGACTCAATCCCAGGACCCTGGGATCATGACCTGAACCGAAATCAGCCTTTGACCGACTGAGCCACTCAGGCATCCCTAATCTGTTGATTCTTTTTTTTTTTTTTTAAAGATTTTATTTATTTATTTGAGACAGAGAGAATGAGAGAGAGAGAGCACATGAGAGGGGGGAGGGTCAGAGGGAGAAGCAGGTTCCCCGCCGAGCAGGGAGCCCGATGCGGGACTCGATCCCGGGACTCCAGGATCATGACCTGAGCCGAAGGCAGTTGCTTAACCAACTGAGCCACCCAGGCGCCCTAATCTGTTGATTCTTATTGATAGAATATGTTTTCACTGGAATATACTGACTCAGATGTTCCCACCTAAGTATCAAGGATAGCAAAAGAAAATGCCTTAAATATTACATTGTAACTGTTACTATACAAATATATGCTTCAGAGAACCCAATTTATTGTTCATATACAAATCAAACAGTAGAAGAGGAAGCACTAACATAAAGCAATTTTCCAAAATGTTTTTAAGATAATAGAGGTTGAGTAAGAAACAATACAACTCAAGTAAATTAACATGTTTTCCTTTTCCAGTACTCCTTAGAGATGGTCAATTGCCTGCCCAATATCAAAGAATCACTCTACAATTAAGGAAGAATAATTGATAAGCTTATGATTTTTAGTATTTACACTTTTAAGGATTTTAGTTGACTGAACATTGCCACTCATTCTGATAGTTACATACAGGTGCTTAAATCCATACTGGAAATTAATAAGGGAGGAATGATAATGTTGATGGTTTTATTTTCCTGCCATTTCTTTTCTAAACCTCCACTTTTCCTCATTGTTAGAGATAAGATGCTTTACATTTCAAATTAGAAACATTGATTTTGGCTCTTTAGAATAAAGGGCTTTTTTTTTTTTTTGAAGAATACAGTGGTAGTTCATAGAAAACATGAAACCACTGAACCACACAGATTTGAAAACATCAGCAATCGTAAAATCTCCAGGAACCTTAGCAGTAAGAGTTTGCCTTCTATCTCTAGTACATTGTCATTTGCCCACCTCGATGAAAATTCTGAGAGTAAAACTGATTGGCCTTACATGGGTCAGGCAAACCACTCATATGGACAACATGTTTTTGAATAAATATAGCCTCGTGTATTCATACCTATCTATTGATTGATTAGGATCATTATAAGATCATTATAACATAATTACGGTCAATCAAGTAGTGAGCCTAATCCACATATAAATTGTATGCACACATTTTGCACACTTACTTTATTACAATTACAGTCTACCTGGAAAAATAAATAGTAAGAAATAAAAATAATAATTTAAACCAGCAGAGAATTTCAACCCTGCATCCCACCCAAAGCATTTACAGCTCTGGAGTGAGTTTTTTTTTTTTTTTTTTTAATCAGTGATGCAGACATTTTAATGCTGTATTGCCAAACAAAAACAAAAACTGGGAAAACAAACAAATCCAACATGTTTTATGTCAAAATAGGTACATATTGTGGACTTATTCCTTATGTAAAAAATATCCATTCTTTCTCCTTTCTATCTGAGCATCTATTTTGTTCGGTGGTCACATTTTCCTTCATTTAACCATGAGAAGATGACATGATCCCCCAACACTGGCAATACTAGGTGACAAGCCTCAGGGTATCCCCATCTTTTTTTTTTTTTTTTACCAGTGATGAGTTCAGAATGGGCATGTGTTAAAATTCAGATCAGTGGGAAATCTTCAGGGAAGGTTTCCTCAGCTTTCCTGGGATGACATGAGGATGTTAAACCTGAATTACCCTGTCATCTTTCTACATGGAAAGAAAAGACAAGAAGACTAAAAGGAAACGGATCAAGGCTTACACCCTTTTGGAAGTCCATCCTATCTCAGATGATCATGTGTGTAAGCCAACATATCTCCTGTTACTTAATTCTGTTTGACTTAGGTATTTGATTACTTGCTGATGACAGAATTCTGATGTTTTTTCTCTTTATACATTTTTTTGGATGATATTTCTGTATAAGGACAGGGAGAGAATGCAAGGTTATTATCTTAGTAACAAGTATGAACATTCCCTTCTAGGGAGAGATCTATTTTTGTTGAAACCATCTTTTGGCTTCATGTAGAAAAATGAGGTCACTCTAAATATCAAGGAGTAAAAAGAAGAAGTAGGATGGAGTGCCGCATGGGAATACAGGTAGGAGTTCAGTCTAGCGGTTTTGGGTCTGAAGGAGCAGCTTGGTGGGAGATATTCCCACGAGGATTTCCCCAGGTCACTGTGTGCTCTATGTGATGTGACACCTCTTTATGATTCCACAAGTCTGTGGCAATAAAAAAATAAACAAACAAACAAGAAAAGAAAAGAACAGAAAATAAAGCTAAGTAAAGATAAATAAATAGGTTCGGTTATATTAAAAACCTGTAGAAACAAAAGCAAAAATGAACTATTGAAATCTCATCAAGATAAAAAGCTTTTGCACAGCAAAGGAAATAGTCAACAAAACTAAAAGACAACCTAAGGAATGGGAGAAGATATTTGCAAATGTCTTATCAGATAAAGGGCTGGTGTCCAAACTCTATAAAGAACTCACCAAACTCAACACCCAGAGAACAAAAAATCCAGTCAAGAAGTAGGCAGAAGACATGAACAGACATTTCTCCAAAGAAGATATACAAATGGCCAACAGATACATGAAAAAATGCTCAACATCACTCAGCATCAGGGAAATACAAATCAAAGCCACAATGAGATACCACCTCGCACCAGTCAGAATGGTTAAAATGAACAACTCCGTATACAACAGATGTTGGCGAGGATGCGGAGAAAGGGGAACCTTCTTACACTCTTGGTGGGAATGCAAACTGGTGCAGCCACTCTGGAAAAGTATATGGATGTTCCTCAAAAAGTTGAAAATAGAGTTACCCTATGACCCAGCAATTGCAGTACTAGGTATTTATCCAAAGGATACAAACATAGTGATTTGAAGGGGCACATACACCTCAGTGCTTATAGTAGCAATGTCCATAATAGCCAAAATATAGAAAGAGCTCATAGTTCACATTACAGTTTACTCTTGGTGGTGTGCATTCCATGGATTTGGAAAAATGTATCATGACATGTATCCTTGATGTTTTTTATATTTTTCTCCCTTTTACACAAGCAATAAAAATATTTTTTAAAAAGAAATGTAATGACCTACTCAGTATAAACCCAATGCTTTTTTTGCAAGGCTGCTTAATTAATTAAATCTCCTTCTTCAAGAAAAGATCTATTTTACTAGATAAGTTGCAGAGTTTTATTTTTTCACTCTCTCACCAACCTGTACATCCTATTTATACCTATAATATGATTAATGGCAAGAATACATGAAATTATCTCTATTGAGTGAGAATTTAGCTGCGAAGAAAGGATAGGTTTAGTTAATATCCTTGAGTATCTGATATTTAGTGTAATGTTCTAGATGTGAATAAAACCAATCCCATAAATTTCCAAGTTACGAGACTTACAGCATTTTATTTTAAATGCTACCATTACTAAAAGGAAAAGAAAAATAGTCAAGGCACCATTAAATCTTTTGCACATCCAGTTACACACTTTGTAATTATTCTTTGTGATCTTGATGCATCACAAGAAAAAAAATAAACCATTCTCCATAATACATTTATATTTGGGAAGAAGTTTTGATTTGCTTAGCATTTAGTGTTATTAAGATTATTTCATTAAGTCTTTCTTTGTTCTTGGAAAACTATTTAGGAAAGTAATATGGCTTAAGTTTTTAATTGGGAAACTGAGGTATTGCTCAACTGTAGTTTTCTAAATATTATCTTTCTGAGTTTCTGATCAGTGTTGTTAGCTACTAAGCAATCACGAAACACTTCTGAAACACCCTTCATGTAGGGTGTAGAAGACATAGTGAAACTAAATAAAACCTACTGTAAAGTATTTCAATAGTTAACAATTCTGAGATGTCAGAGACAAGAAGAGAGCTTGCAGATGAGTTTTAGGTAGATGCTTGAAAAGTGGAAAAAGTTCTCAAAAATCTTTGAAGATAAACAATTAACTTTTATAAAGATAAAAAATTCAAGTGCTTTTCTTTACTCTTTGCCACTTAGATCCAACTTTGTTTCAAATTTCCAAAGACTTTATTAATTTCTTCTTATAGACATATAGTTACAGACATAGCACTACAAAGAAATTAAAATACTGTACTGAATTTCATGCTATTACTGTGATAGGCAAAATAATTGGCCTACATACAAACCCCGGGAACTTGTGAAGGCAGTGACATTTTACGTAGCAAAGGGAATTAAGATTATAAATGAAAATAAGTTTGCTAATCAAATGATGTTAAAAAAGGGAGATTATTTTAGATTTTCTGGCTTGTATTTATCACAAGAGTGCTTAAAAGAGGAAGGGGGAGGCAGGACGAGGAGGCCAGAGTGATGTCCTATGAGAAAGACTTCTCCTGTTCTTGCTGGTTTTGAAGATGGAGTAAGTGGGCCACAAACCAAGGAATGTGGGTAGCCTCTAAGAGCTGGAAATGGCAAGGCAATGGATGTTCCTCTGGAGCCTTCAGAAGGGGACACTGCTCCTTGATTTTAGCCCAGTGAGACCCATGTTACAGAATGGTAGGACAATACATTTGCATCATTGTAAGCTGCTAAGTTTGTGGTAATGTTACAGCAGAAAAAGAAAAGTAATAGACTTTAATGCTGGAAGTGGGAAGCTGCTATAATAAATACTTAAAAATGTGGAACTATCTTTAGAACTGGGCGGTGTGGAGAGGCAGAAAGAAATTTGAGATGCATGATAGAAAAAGGCTAGATTGCTTTGAACAGATTGTTAGGATAAATATGGATGTTAACATTTCTGCAATCGAGGATTCAGATGGAAGTGAGGAGCATGGTAGAAAAATCTAAATTATCTCGGAAAATACCTATATTACCGTGAACCGACTGCTAGTAGAAAGATGAGTGTTCAAGGTGCTACTCCTAATACTGAGGACTCAGAAAGAAACAAGAGGTTGTTTGAAGCCAGAGGAAGGCAAGCCTTGTCATAGAAACAGAAAGGTTGGCAGTTTTGTTTTCCTGTAGTTATGTGGAAAGCAGAATTTATGAGAATCTGGATGACGTTAAGGTTGCTAATCAGTGGATGTTGACATGGAAAGTTCATCCTGGATTGTTCAAGTAAACACAATGTAATCACAGGAGCTTTTGTAAGAGGGAGAGGGAAGCAGTTAGATGTCAAAATTATTTGATATGAGAAGGATGCAACTCACTATTGCTGGCTTTGAAGATGGAGGAAGGGGGCCATGAGCCAAGGAGTGTAGGTGATCTCTAAAAGCAGGAAAACAGTGGGATTTTCTCCGTCTTCCAGAAAGCAGCATAGTCCCACCCACACCTTGATTTTAGCTCTGCAAATTGTTGGATTTATGACTCACAGAACTATAAGATCATAAATGTGTGTTGTTTTAAGCCACTAAGTTTTTGACAATTTGTTGCAGAAGTGATAGAACATAAATACAATTGGGGGGGGCCTGTGTGGCTTAGTTGGTTAAGCATTTGACTCTTGATTTCAGCTCAGGTCATGATCTCGGGGTTGTGGGATCAAGCCCTGTGTTGGGCTCCTGCTCAGTGGGATATCTGCTTCTCTCTCTCTCCTCCCTCTTCCTCTGCCCCTCCCCCAGCTTGTGCTCTTTCTCTCTCCATGAGAGACTATGGACTCAGAGAAACAAACTGAGGGTTCTGGGGGGGGCGGGGATGGGTTAGCCCGGTGATGGGTATTAAAGAGGGCACGTACTGAATGGAGCACTGGGTGTTATACGCAAACAATGAATCATGGAACACTACATCAAAAACTAATGATGTAATGTGTGGTGATTAACATAACATAATAAAATTTAAAAAAAATGAATAAATCTTTTTAATAAAAGAACATAAATATAATTATTAAAAGTGTAGGTCTCAAGAGTTCTATTTTTGCAATGAATATATCTGAGATAATTTCAAACTTACGGAAAATTTGTAAGAATTGAACACAGAAATCTGTTTACCCAAATTCACTAATGTTTAACATTTATACATTTGCATTTTGTTTCATCATTCATCTCATCCCCTATCTCTCTCTGCACCTCCCTCCAATTTGAGTATACATTGTATACAACATATATCATCATTGCTTTGTTTTTAGTATGTGTTCCCAAAGAAATAATACACTTCTTACATAATCATAGTAACATTACAAAATGTAAGAGAAGTTACATGGTGGAGGAGGGAGTGGAATATGTTTCAAAAATTGACCAAGATCAGTCACAGAAATGCCAGCACTTTAACAATAGTTGAAAATAACTTGTGAGAGAGAAAGTATGAGCCCTAAGTGGTGGGTTTTGAAGTAAGGTTCCTGGAACCACAGTATCAACATCACCCATGTACTTACTAGTAAAGTGAATTCTCATCCTATCCCACCTCCAAACACATTATTCACTCAGGAACTCTATTACTTGGGCCCAGAAATCTGTTTTATTAACAAATCCTCAAAGTGGGCGCCTGGGTGGCTCAGTTGGTTAAGCGACTGCCTTCGGCTCAGGTCATGATCCTGGAGTCCTGGGATCGAGTCCCGCATCGGGCTCCCTGCTCGGCAGGGAGCCTGCTTCTCCCTCTGACCCTCCCCCCTCTCATGTGCTCTCTCATTCTCTCTCTCTCAAATAAATAAATAAAATCTTAAAAAAAAATAAAAAAAATTAAAAAAATAAAAAAATAAAAAAAAAAAAAAAATCCTCAAAGTGATTCCGATACATGATAAAATTTGAGTATCACAGGTCTACAGGCTACAGGCTACTAAATTCTTTGTGTAAGGGCACACGTGCCTTAGACAAAAAAAAAAAGTTATTGACCTTTCTGTACATCCTGTCAACTTAAAAAACACAGTTGGGAAACCCAAAAGTTGCTTATATTTCCGTTGTGCTAAATCATAACTAGATCTTCAACTGCAGGCAATAACTCCACATTGCTACCTGGGCTGGAAATAATGCTTAGAAGTGACAGCATTTTTAGTACCGATTGTGGGACCTTGGTTTGTGCAATAATTCAGGTGGAAATACAGGGTATGGTAGGGTCTCAGTTTTTCACAACCCCTGAGGTCCTTGGTAAGTAGTGTATATGCTGGTATGATGCTATCAAAAACCCTTTCAAAGGTTTATATCCCAAAGAGGAGAAACAAAGAAAGAAGGTACACGCTATATTCAAGGTCCCATGACTCCGACTAAAGGGCTTGTAAAATTCCTGGGGTTTTTATTGTGTAAGATGTAGAGTGAATTGGCCATCCCAGAGGTGAAGAGAAAACTCAAGTATGGAATAATTATATCTCAAAATACTAATCTGCTGTTAAATTTATGTTTTGTGCATTTAGTTCCCATACTGGCATTCTTATGGCAACTGTAGTTAGTAACAAAACAAAAATAAGTATATTGAAAAACATTTGTATTTCCCGTAAGATCGATATAACCTGATGCTGCTTAGGAACCACTGTTTATCCGCCCAAAGAAGAGCTAACGCTGAATATGGAGGGGGCCAGGAGGACGTGGAAAAGCATCTGAAATGAGAGCAGAGGATGTGCAGGGAGTGGAGTCTTCAAAGTGGGGTAAAGCAGACAATGAAAGTAACAAGATGTTCTTAATGATGGAAATATCTTTCAGCCTATCACTAGACAGTATACTTCTAGAAGACTGTAAACCCCTACAGAGAGAGGACTTGGATTCCTTATTTGGGTTTGGAGTCAAAAAAGGAAAAACCTCAGCTTCTGAACATGATGGCACGTAACAGGCATTTTCAGTCCAGGATCTATAATCAGATATCCATTGTTCAATATGTAATTGTTCCAAATTAGCATTAGCTATCTTTTGTTTAGGATCTCTGAAAATAGACTTCGGTGTGTTTAACGTTTATACCTAAAGGAATGAAAAAATACACTTAATTTGTAATGAACTGAAATTGGCAATATACACTTAATTTGTAATTAACTGAAATTGGCAATATGTAAATGTGTAATTTGTAAACATGTTTTTTGTATACATATTAATAAGTGTTTTATGTATGCATCTGTGCCACAGCTATAGTTATCAAGATGTAAAACATTTTCACCACGTCTGAGAGTTGCTTCATTTACCTGTGTTTGTCTGTTTCGTTTGCTCTGGCTTCTATCCCCATTATATATTAGTGACTTACTCTTGAGATTTATTTAAATTTGAATAATACAAGATAGACTCATTTTATATAATTCCTTTTGCTCAGCATACTGTCTCTGACATTCGGCAGGTTATTGTGCATGTAAGTACATTTAATTTTTTTTTTTTTTTGTATAAGATAGCATGCTATGCATATGCATATGCATTTACTGATGCGTTCTTCTTTTCACAGGCATTTAGATTTGTTCCAGTTTCCATTTTCCTTTTGACAGCAATTATTTGTTTTCAGTTTGGTGCTATTAGAAAGAGAAAAGCCACGGTGAACAATATTTTATGTGTCTTTGATAGCCAAATGCAAGGATTTCTTTTCAGACATACAGATAGGAATGGAATTCCTGGTTCATGGAATAGGAAAATTCTTAGTTTCAGTATCATATAAGAGATTTCCAAAGTTTTTTTTTTTTTAAGTCAATTTGTACTTCCACAAATTAGAAGATTGCAAGTGGCTCTACGTCCTTGCTAATACTTAAAACTGTTAACTTTTAGAATTTTATCCATTCTGGGATTTGTAGTACTATTTCACTGTGGTTTTCATTTTCATTTCCCCAATAATTAATGGTATCAAGCATGATTTTTTAGGTTTATTGGCTATTTGGAGATTGTCTTTAGTTAACTGTATCTTCAAGACTTGTGCCCCATATATAAATTAGATATTTTCTTCCCTGTTTGTATTGGTTATTTACATATTCTGGATAGTAATCTTTTCTCATATATAAATTTGAAATATTTTCTTGAAGTCTGTGACTTGCCTCTTTGCTTCTGAGAACTGTATTTTGATGAACTGAAATTCTTAAATTCAATGAAGTCCTGTTTATCAATTTTTGTCTAGTACTCTTTGTAACTTGCATGACATATTTTGGACTATACAATATCATAAAGATATCTCCTATGTTTACTTCTATAATCTTTAACTTCTATATCTATAATCTATAATCTTTATTGTTTTAGCCTTCATGTTTATGTCTATGATCCATATAAAATTAATATTTTCATTTTATATGAGGTAGGAGTCAATGTTGCTCCTGCCAAATTTATTGAACTGATTCTTTCCCCAAATGAATTGCAGTGTCTCTTTTGCCATAAATTAAGTGAACATATTTGAGTATCTCTTTTATTTGTTCCATTTGTCGATTTGTCTTATCTTGCACTAATAATGCACTGTTTTACCGAAGCTTTAGAGTAAGCCTTGAAAAACATAATATAATTTTTCCAATATTGTTCTTGCTTTTCTAATTACCTATTCTAAGTCCTTTGCTTTCTATATAAGTTCCAAGCTTTCACATTCCTTAATTTTTTTACTGAAATACCAATGAGATTATGAGGCTTTAAAGATTTTACTTTTGTTGAGGGAGGGTAATTACATGATTAATATCCTTAATATATAGAGGAATGTCCAATTTTCTGTCTTCTCAAATTAGGATGGTAATTTCATGTGTTAATTTCCATGTAAATAGTGCTTAAAATATTACTTGGATTATATTTAATTTATATATTAATTTGAGGATAATATTATTGACATAGACTATGGATCTTAATAATATGGAATCAATCAATTAACAAGGTATATGTTTCCAATGTTAGGATTACTTTTTCTCAGAAATATTTTGTAGTTTAAGTTTTAGAGATCTCTGATGCTTTTCTCAAGATATGTCTTTGTATTCAATAGTTTTGAACTATTATGTTATATGCAACTATAAATGGAATTTTTATATTTAATTTCATGTTTTTCTGATGTAATATAATTTTATATATTTAAACATTTTTTAAATGTTCCTATACAATTTTATATTTTTGCTGATGCAATATAATTGATTTTGATGTTATTATTGAGTCTGAGAATCTTACAAAACTTATACCTAAAATCTGATATTTTTTATGTAGAAGCAACAAATAATTTGTGTATAAAGACAGGTCTTACCATTCCTTTCCAATGTTTATGCCACTTTTCCCTTGTGTTATTTCATTAGCAGGGATTTCCAGTAGAACATTTTTTAATTTAAATTCAATTTAGTTAACATATACTGAATTATTAGTTTCACAGGTAGAATTCAGTGATTCATCAGTTGCATATAACATCCAGTGCTTATTACATCAAGTGCCCTCCTTAATGCCCATCACTCAGTTACCCCATCCCTCACCCACCTCCCCTCCAGCAACCCACAATATCTCCTTCTGCCATCGAAAGACATGCATTAGAATTTTGCCATTAATTCTAATGTTGTCTGTAGTTTTTAAAAGATTGATAGGTAGCAAGATGTAGGAATAGATTATAAGTAAATATAGATATAGATACCCCTTATCTGATTAGTCTTTCTATTACAAGTTAATTGAGAATAGTTGTCATATATGGGTGCTGAACCTAATTAAATATATTCCCAGCATCTACAAGACAATTATGTTTCTCTCCCTTTATCCTATAAATGTGGTGCATTCTACTGATTGATCTTCCAGTGGTAAAGCCCATTCACACTCCTGGAAATATCCTGGACATAATTAATCATCCTTTTTATATATTGTTAGATCTTATTTTTTTCTATTTAGGGTTTTTACATCTATGTCTATGAGAGTTAGCTTGTACTTAATTATATCATTTCTTATAACATGTTTTTTAGTTTTAGTTGATCTCATGAACTAAATTTGTAAACTAACTTTGATTCTCAGAATTTGTATAAGATCAGCATTATTTTTTCCTTGAATGTTTGAAAAGATTTATTAGTGAAGCTGATCATCTTGCCTTTGATGTGTTTGTTTTGTTTGTTTTATTTTGGGGCGAGGGAGTAATTTTCCAGTACAGATTCAATGTCCTTAAGAGATATAAGGATGTTATACATTTTTACTTCTTATGGTAGTTTTGGTAAATTGTGTAGAAAATTATCCATTTGTTATATTTATGTATTTATTGTCATAAACATTTTTACAATATAATCCTATTAATTTTAATATTTTATAATGTTACAGTCCTGCACAATTACTGTTGCTCTTCAGGAAAGAATAGATATATAATAGGAGCATGTCCTGAAACATTCATATAATTCACATTCAAATCTCTCTAAGTAAACAAAATGCCTCTTTAAACTTACAAGACACCCAAATGAGAAGTGGTTCTTATTACTTTACAGAAATTGCATATGTTTATGTATTTGATGCTGAAAGAATCTCAGATAACATCTCATATTTTGCCCTATTTTCAGACAGAACCAGTTATAGCACATTCCAGAAAAAAAAAATCTGCCATCATTTATGTAAATGAGTTTGTGGTTGCTTATATACTCATATGTTTTTTAAAAATATGTTTAAATATCTACAATTTTTTAGTATATATATATATTTTTTAATATTTTTATTTATTTATTTGACAGAGAGAGACACAGCGAGAGAGGGAACACAAGCAGGGGGAGTGGGAGAGGGAGAAGCAGGCTCCCCGCAGAGCTGGGAGCCCCATGCGGGACTCGATCCCAGGACCCTGAGATCACGACCCAAGCCGAAGGCAGACGCTCAACGACTGAGCCACCCAGGCGCCCCTGAGTATATATTTTTAAGCTAATAGTAAACATGCACACTGTAGGAAAAATCCAGGGCGGATGTTAAAATCCAGAAAATTATTGCATCATATTATTATAGTTTAATACCTTAAATTCAAAAGATTTTTATTAAATTCAGGGTCTAGGGATGCCTTTGTGGCTCAATCGGTTAAACATCTACCTTCGGGTCATGGCATGATCTCAGGGTCCAGGGATGGAGCACTGCAGCGGGCTCCTTGCTCAGCAGGGAGCTTGCTTCTCCCTCCTGCCCCTCCCTCTGCTTGTGTGGGAGCATTTACTCACACGCGCTCTCTCTCTCTCTGACAAATAAATAAATAAAATCTTAAAAAAAAACAAAAACAAACTCAGGGTGTATCCCAGATGGTTCTTTGGAGGGGAAACCTTGGAACTTGATATAAAAATAATAACAAAATATAGCAATAATAAACCAACAATATCTAACATTTATTAAACACTTTCAATGTGCCAAACATTTGTTAAACATTTTACACAAATCATCACATTTAATAATTTCAGACTAGTTAAGGGTAAATGATGTTAATATTTAATTTCTGCACATGAGGAAACATATGTAGTCAAGTTCTTTAGCTTATTTCAAGTCTCAAAGCTATGAGTGCTGGACTTGTTTAACAATACAAACATCATTCCCTAGTATCTCTGAAGGGCAGTGATAACTCTTATCAACAAATAAGAGTAGAACTGGACAGGCATGCTTTCTAGACTGATGTATTGTTTAGTCAATTAATTCCTCATGGTGGAAAAATTGATGACCTTGCTGGATCAGTTCCTCAGGAAACAGAGAGACTAAGTGAAAAATCATTTAGCTGTAAAAGAATAGTAACATTCTTTTTTTTTTTAAGATTTTATTTATTTATTTGAGAGAGAGTGAGAGTGCACGAGAGGGGGTAGGATCAGAGGGAGAAGCAGACTCCCCACTGAGCAGGGAGTCTGATGCGGGACTCGATCCCGGGACTCCAGGATCATGACCTGAGCTGAAGGCAGTTGCTTAACCAACTGAGCCACCCAGGCGCCCAAGAATAGTAACATTCTATAACTGATGAGAGTGAAAAAGGACCATTAATTTAAAAATATCAGCTAAACAGAATTTAGCAAAAGCATTATTTTAGGAATAAGAGAGTGTTAAGTTTGTTAATTGAATTAGATAGGTATAATTCCCAATAGAAAAGGTACCCAACTGACAGTTTGGAAGAAAAGGAAATTAATTCAGAACCTCAAATTATTTTTTGTTAATATCCTAGGATCTTCCAGTTAATGCTAGAGCCAAAGATGGCTTGTAATTTGATTTTAGAAATAGCCATTTTTGGGTTTTTTTTAGAATTGAACTTGATGATTAAGGATCAGAAACAGTGATACTATTTTCAGTCATAAATGGAAGATGGAATTAAAGACAGCAGAATTAAGGCAAATTAACAGTGTCTTAATATGTGGCTCCACTTTTAAGCTAAATCTGTGGTCTTCCAACTTATCTATGTTGAAACACAAAACCCACTCTTCCATATATACCTTTTTATATTATTAATAAAATCAGTTCTATATGATCATAGTAATATCTAAATTTTCATGTATTCTATTTCTATTCTGTGATTATTTTTGAAAATGTTACTTTCCATACACAGATCTCCAAAAACTCAAAAGAAATCAATAGTATCAATGGTTGCATTGTATTAGTTACCCAAAAAAGCCTATTCTCTTACAGGCCACAATGTGCAGGGCATGTCACTCAGCTAAGAGATACTATGATACCAACTCATCTTGTTCTTTACAAGAATGAATCTGGAAAATTTCCAACTCTGCCAAGGGATGTCAGGTAGGTTGGAGTGCTAACAAAGGTGAAGAAAAAACAAAAAAATATATATATATCATTGGCATTTTCGTAAAGAAATCTGCCAATTACCTATCTCCCCCTCAGAGAGGGGATTCCAGGCAAGTACTCAGAAATCTAGGCTCTGCCTCTTCTCTCAGTTTCTTCCATTTCACTCTTCAACAGAAATAACAGCATAAGCTTACAAAATACTGTAGAGGAGAAGAATGTTAGAAACACAACTACTTTTTCAAAAATTGGTTGGTATTATGCTTTAACTCAATCTGTCAAAAGAGAGATATTGTGCTTAATATGGGTTCCAATACAAACTCATGAAAGGAGCATTTGGCTTTGAATTTAAACAGGCTTGAGTTTGAATTCCAACTTAACAGTTTTTGAATTACAAGAATTGGGACCAGTACATGCTTTCAACAATTGATTTTTATCCCCTGCAAAACTAATATTAAAAACATTACTACAGATTCACTTTGTAAGATTAAAAAGTAACTATGTTAAGGGGCACCTGGGTGGCTCAGTTGATTAAGTGACTGCCTTCAGCTCAGGTCATGATCCTGGAGTCCTGGGATCGAGTCCCTCAATAAAATCTTAAAAAAAAAGAAGTAACTATGTTAAGTAACTCTTAAATAAAGATGACCTTAAAAATTGTAATTATCATTAGTATGCTTGAAATTTATTGATTCTTAAAAATAACTGATCCTTTGGGTTTTTTTTGTTTTTTTGTTTTTAATAATTGATCCTTTGAAAATGATTCTCCCAAATTAGGATAATTGAGATCAGTAAGGTTATTTCCTAGACAGTAAACCTTTCTGGAGATGTTTTCCAAAACGTAAAAAAGACAATCTTCATTCCTATTTTAGGTTACTTTAAAGCAAGCAAACGAGGAAAATAAAATAAATTGGTGTTCCTGAAATTCAAAAATCATGAGAAACTTAAAAACTGGCAAAGTCAAAAGCCCCAAATATAACAAAGTCTTCCTAGGTCTCTCCTTTAAACAATAAAAAAGCTTTGAGAAAATATGTAATGGACAATAACAAACACTGTATTTCCACATCAAACACTTGTTGGCACCCTGTAAAGCTTGGAATCAAAAAATATCTGTTTTGAAATTAGACAAAATCCCATCCTGTTCTTGTGAGAAAAACTCTTAGGTAATGAGTTTCAACTTCAAAATTACATTTGAATGAGAAGGTGAACTTTTAATGGAACTTTTATAACTTGCTTGCATATATTGTGTTTATCTCTATCTTGTGTGAAAATTTAATCAGAGATGTCTGAATAAAAGAACAGATGGGAGCTTTATTTAAATTTAGAGAGAATGAATACCACATGCTGAGCTCAATAAAGCAATTTAAATAAGTTTTCCATCTTATATAAATTTTATTTAATGATGTATTCAACTTAGGAATTCTAAAATAGCAAAAACACTAACTATAAAACAACTAAACCTACCTATGTCTCTCACATATAATAAGCATAAAAATACATTCTGAGAATATGGAAATTTTCATGGTGTTGTCTAGAATATTAAACTTCCATTATTGATTGATTAGGTCTGCCATTATTTTTAAAAAGTCCAACCTGTCCCACACAAGAAAAAAATAAATCACTAATTATTCCAGATAGAAACAAACAAGGTTTATGGCTGAATGCAAAGATGACAATGTATTTTAAACAGATTCCCAGTGCAGATGTCATAGGCTCTAGTAGGCTCAGAAGATTAAGCCAGATTTTCTTCAATTACTATCCTTCTTCGCATTTTTGGTTACTATTGTTGTGTAGCCCCCTCCCTGGTTCAATTTCATAATTTAAATAAAAATCATTTTTGCTTTGCCTCTCTTTTTTAACACTGTAAAGATAAAGAATATAAAAATGATTTTTTCTCTTTTAACTATTTTTCTTTATTATAATGCATATCCCCATATAACATAACAGAGGTGAAAGAATATAAAATATTTACAGAACTAAATAAATCTAAAATACAGTAGTATTAGTCATTATTATTATTAATGTTAATTGTTTGAAGGTTGATAAATAACATAGAAATTATCCAAGTCAGAAAACAATAGGTAAGGAGAAGGATTTTGATAATACTAGAGGATTAGTATTAGACCAACCTTTGCAGAGGAAAACATTACCTACTCTGCACAATACTTAAAAATAAATATTAAGGGCACCAGAAAGTGACAAAAAACAGGCAGAAACTTGAGGGTATTTGACCCTTGACAAAGGGAACTACACTGAGTGAGACTTATTAATATATAACATTCCTGAGAGCATTCCACAATCCGAGTTGCTCAGTGCACCTAGAACCTAAGCAGAAAGCCTCAGAATTTGACTTGAGGTGTCAGAAGAAGGACCTAGGAGGTGACCAGAGTGGCAGGGAGTTGAGAGGGGAATCCATAAAGGAATGAGCTGTAGCAGAAGGAGCCCCCAAATACATACATGAACCCTGCCCAAATCCTTAGTTTGCATCTGAACTCTGCATGCATAAGGAAACTTCAAGGTTCTCAGTGGGAAGCCACAGTAAAAAGCTGAAAGAACAGAAGAATTATAGCTTATATGCACAATGACTCTCTTGGGTTTTGAGTTCAATAAGTTATTTGATTACTAGAACAAAGATCAACACAATTAAGAGGAAGATAAGAAAGCTAAACAAAAAAACATTTCCAGATGTGCAAAGGAACAGGGAAAAATCACCAATGGTTAAAAGAAAAGCAGTTGAGGGACTATAAACCTGAGGTGATCTACACACACACACACACACACACACACACAGGGACCAAAGGAAAATACCATAATAATTGACTTAATGGGGAATCTATAAAAATAGCAAAACAAAACAAAATAAAAATAAAAACTCTAGAACCAAAATGTGAAATAATCAAAATGAAAAATTACTTTATAGGCTTATCAGAGATCAGAGAGAGCAAAAGAAACTGAAATTAGAGAGAGATCTACTGAAATGATCCAACCTGAGGGATATAAAGAAAATAGTTTATGAAAAATGAGAAACACAGAGTTTTGCATAATACCAAACAGTCTAACTTAAATATAATTGGATTCTTCATAAATGAAAAGAGAAAGAGAGAGAGAGAAAGAACAGTGCAGGAAAATTGAGTGAAGAATTGTTGGCAAAATTTTTTTTCCCAATTTTTGTGATGTTTTCAAGTATTTTTTATAGCCATTAGCAGACAGCCTGACTCCGAGAAGTAAGCATAGACAATTTTGCTGCTTGTCCTTTAATAGGTGTTCCCCATGTATCCAGGATTTTCATACTGCTTTTCAGCTACCCAAAGCTTCTCAATATGGTTTATTTCAGTATATACCAAGCACAATTAAATTTTGTTTTTAATATACCAATAAATTACATTTCCCTTAACTTATCTACTTCTTAAGAAGATAGCAACCTGTTAATCAGTGCTAAGGTGTGAGAAATTGAGCTGTAACCTACCCCCAAGGTATCAGCATTATAAATGATAAATTTATTTACTCATAAGAATTAGTATGGAATGGGAAAATTTTACATATTTGAAGAAAGATGGCCCGTCCCAGTCAAATCGTCAATTAATAGCCACAATTCCTCTAAGATCGGTTCTGGATGTGTAGGTGTGAGCATACAAATTATTTTCTTTAATAGACTCTAGTTAGGTGGAGGCGTTTCTTCTTCCAGAGTAGTTTCACAAGTGTCTCTATTAACATTCTTGAGGTAATTCATTTAAGAAGAAGCATACATCCATTTATCAATGGAAATAGGGCTGGATAGGGACAGAGTGAAAAAAAAAATCAGTGGGAGAAGTATGTTAAAATTTATGTGACCTAGTGTTTCTTTAAATTAATGTACCCAGCCCTACCTTATCTGTGTTTCTTTATCTAGGATCATGATGCTTCGGGGCTGGAAAAGTTTCCCCCTGGCAATAACATGTCTGAATATTATTCAGTCTTCACATCTTTTCTAACACTCCCATCTTCATCCAGACAACCTGCATTTATTATCCAACTAAATGCATTCAGATTTTTACAACACATTTTTTTGCCAATGCATATGTAAATTCGATTTCAAGTTTAAGAAATTCTACACACTTTGATCTACACTGCACGCCCCACAGCAATACACCTGCCAAGATGCTATTTGAAATAAATTATTTGTTTAAAAAGTATCAGTGAAAACAGAGCAATGCAATTTATAGAGATACTCAAGAATATATAGTTGGATTTCAAGGCATGTGCAATCGTCAACCTTTTCAGAAATATATTTGCTCTATTTTCTGCTTCTCTGTTAATGAGTATATCAACATTTTTAAACCTAAATATAAAGGTAAGGAACTTGAACAACAGAACATGCCATATGAGCATTTTTTTTTCTTTGCCATGCCAGAGTCGAATCCAGAGAGCAGAAAGGAGGCTTGTAATGAGACGTAAGTAGTTGTGAGAAAAGACATCACAGGCAGTTTCCTGAGATTTAATCACCGGAAGCTGCTTTTGCAGCCGCTGCCAAAGCTCACTAGCTTCACCGTCAGGGAGCGGGATGCCTGCAAAGCCTGCACTAAACCAAACCAAATTGCTGCCAACACGCCGCCTCAGAACAATAGATAATCTTCATCGACCATTTATTTTACTTCTGCACATTTTGATCTTGTGTTTTGTTATCTATAAAAGAAATACCACACCTTTATATCACTAGAAAAGGACATCTGGGGAGAAAAGACTGCTGTTAAATCTATGAAAAGGAGGAAAATGCTTCTTCAGGGTTTAAGCTACTAGTCAGAATCTTGCTGCTGAGTAAAGCAAAGATCTATATTGAGCATACATCCGAAACCTTTAAGCTTTAGAGGAACACAATTAAAACATATTCATTGGAAAGAGTGGCAATAATAAGAATTATATAGTCCATGTAATATTGTAATATTTCCAAATATAAACAAACTCCTTCAACTAGTTAAATCACACTGCTTGGGTGACTTTTTTTTTTTTTTTAAGATTTTATTTATTTATCTGAGAGACAGAGCATGAGCCAGGGGGTTGGGCAGAGGGGGAGGGAGAAGCAGGCTCCCCATAAGAGCAGGGAGCCTGATGCAGGACTCGATCCCAGGACCCGAGATCATGACCTGAGCCAAAGGCAGATGCTTAATGGACTGAGCCACCCAGGCACCCCTTGTGTGACCTTGAATGAATAACTTAACCTCTTAGCTGGTTTCCTGATCTAGAAAGTGGGAAAACTACATCTCTCTCACTGCTTAGTAGAGAAGTAAGTTAGATAATCTACGTAAAAGTCCTAGCCTACGATAGATACCTAAGACAAATGATCTCCCTTCTATTTTATAGAATTAGAGTAAAATCCTAGATTATCCATTCGTATACAAACATCTGTTTATTATAATTTTCGTAGCTATTCACTAAATATTTGCAGGATTAAGTTAACGTATGAACAATTATGTGTTCTAATGCTCACTTCTGCTGGGAAAACATGACTCCTGAGTCACGAATAAAGAGGACAGCAGCAGGTGACTGTCCACAGCATTGGTAAGAAGGCCAGGTAGATTTAGGACTTCACCAATATCTCAGTTCATCTTATTAGATACAGTATGAGCTGTTAGAAGTGAATTTATGTAAAATTTTGAGTTTCTAGAATCACCAAAAATGTTCTATTTTAGCCTTTATAAATTCATAAAATTAAATAATACTCATAATATTATCTATCAGGTATAAGAATTACAACGTGCTCACCATAATGGGTACCTTAATATAATATACTGTAGTATACTATCTCCCTTGTTTTTCTTTTTTTTTTTTTTTTTAAGATTTTATTTATTTGACAGAGAGAGACACAGTGAGAGAGGGAATACAAGCAGGGGGAGTGGGAGAGGGAGAAGCAGGCTGAGCAGGGAGCCCGATGAGGGACCCCATCCCAGGACCCTGGGATCATGACCTGAGCCGAAGGCGGACGCTTAACGACTGAGCCACCCAGGCTCCCCATCTCCGTTATTTTTCATAACTAATAGATACAGCTCTCTCTGAATATTTGTGTGTGTACACGCGTGTGTGTGTGTGTGTGTGTGTGTGTGTGTACACGTATGCACTCTGGCTCACTTGTGAGTTGTGTTACCGAGTCAAGAATTAAACTCGAGTATATTTATCTCAAATGCCCGTGCTTTTTCTTTTACACTGTACTGGAAACATTATAAATGTGAATGGGGCTGGTGATTAAAAGCAGCATAAGTGCATTAGGGCTGTCTGTGCAGAATTTGATATAATTACAGAAATTAATTGAGCCCTTCTAGTTTAGTGTGAAAAACTGTCACTATACAATCATCTGTCCTAGCATATTTACAAGCACAAGGAAAAAAAAAATCTGTTATATTTTTCTAACCACTCAGAGCCCTAAAAAAGATCTCCATTTCCATTTAAACATACAAAATAGGGCTATGAAAAATACCAGCTCAAGATAGGTAGATGTGATACCTATAGATATATTCTGTAACTTACCTAAGAAAAAGATAATTGTAATTCAGAAAAAAGAAAACTTCTGTACACTTAGCTGACTGATTTAGACTTTATGTGGCCTGGGAAAAAAGAAAGTAGAGTGAGACAAAGGGATTTTCCATAGATTTTAACTATTTCTCTACTGAACACACCATGAGCAGGAACTGTAAATGTGTATCATTTACTGAATTTTCTCATTTTGCTGAAGTGTATTTCCAGATTTACAACTCACTGTATTCTAACCTGCTGGCTCAAAACTATCATAAAGGTAAGAAAGTTCATTCAGAGGCACAAGGCTTTGCATATGGTGAAACTTAATGGCTCTACAGTTATCAAAAGCCACCCTCAAACCAGTAGCCATGCTTAATTAAGTACTGACTGAAAACATCTGTAACTCCCCTCCCAGTGCTGCCTGTGACAGAATCAAAGAAAGTCCCAGCTTCAAGTAGAGGATTTATGAAAATGAAAGCTGGCATTCCTAAGTCAAGGATTGGCAAGTACGTTTAATTAAAATGACACTAGTTAGGAGTCCTTCTACTTCTATCTATGAAGAATTAACTGTAGAGAATTACCTCCCCATCGAAAAAAAAAGGAACTAGAAAAACTGGCAAATAAATGAAAAGGAGATTTCGTATTTTGTCAACAGGCAAGGGAGGATTATATGATAAGGGAGAGGAAGAAAGCAAAGAATCGAGGCTGCATTTGCCCCACCTTAGAGCCCAGAGGCAGTTTCTGAGCCTTGGATAAGAAGTAGAAGCTAAACCTAGTGCGGTGGCCTCTCTCTGTTGAGAAGACAGGGATTGGAGTTTCAGAAGGCTTTTACTTCCTCGTGTTTATGCCCCTGTAAAACATAACTGCTCTTCTGGTTCTGAACAAGATGGAGTCTACCCATCTGACCTTACCCTTTCTACTACTTAACAGCAAAAGCCCTGCACACAGTTTAGAAAGCAAGTGACGGAAGACTCCAAAAGAAAAAAAAGGCAACTAGCGGAAGAACCTGGGGCATGAGACACAACGCAGTGATGAGGACACTGTTTTGCTTTGTTTTGTTTCTGTTTGCCTCCAGTAAAAGTAGAATTTCAATAACCCATAGCTGAACCCATAACTTCAGCTTTTATCTTTATCAATCGATCAGATTATTTCCCTGTGACTTTTACACAAAGAATAATTCCTCCCTAAATAAGGGAGAGAAAGGAGACCTCTTGTGCAGGATATCAAACTAGAAACTTATTTAAAAGAACCCAAGTCAGTGAACATAGAATGCCCTCTAGGATTCAAAATTCATCCCTTCCATTTATCCTAAATATGCTTTCCAATTCAACAAAATGAAAGTCTTTCCCTGCCCCCACTCCCAGACTTTTACTCTAATACTGCCCACCTTTCAAATGGCCATTTCCTGTAATCAATACTGTTGCATCCTGTACTTTAGCTTATTGAACTCAAAACCAAGATGCATGACCAAGGAAGATATAAAGCTTGTTAAATCCCATGGCCCAGATGGGCAGATAACTTGCCAGTTCACCACAGATGGGGGACACCTAGACCAGGGGACAAAACTCTCCCGCTGAGGAAGTAGCAATGCTGAGGATGCTGACTTGGCAATAACACACTGTCTGAAGAAGATGGCCGACTTTGATGTCAGCCTAAGTAAACCATGAGGGCATTTTGCACATGATACCTCCTGGAGCTTTTATTTTGGGTTTCTGAACTGATCCCACATATGGCCAAATCTCAGTTGTATGCTTCAGCCATAATGTGTGGCATTATGGGGAATCAAAAAAAAGAAACTAAAGGACCAGGCAAGTTATGAAGGCAGAAAGCACTTACTAAAGCCATGGCACTTGGAGACAAAATTGTTCTTAGAAACAAGACAAACACCTATTTACCTGCTGTGGGATACCTGAGTACTAAACTAAGTACCTTATTTATTGCACAGCCTGGGGAAATGTCCACTCAAACAACAGAGGTTTGAAGGACCCAGCTGTAAAATTGGATATCAAGAGAAGGGATTAGGGGCGCCTGGGTGGCTCAGTCGGTTAAGCGTCTGCCTTCGGCTCAGGTCATGATCCTAGGGTCCTGGGATCCAGCCCTGCATCAGGCTCCCTGCTCCGTGGGAAGCCTGCTTCTCCCTCTCCCGCTCCCCCTGCTTGTGTTCCCTCTCTCGCTGTGTCTCTCTCTGTCAAATAAATAAAATCTTAAAAAAAAAAAGAGAGAGAGAGTATATTTAGTAAATATACTAAAGCTTATTTAGTATAAATGGAAAAGTATAAATGGAAGTATAAAAAAAAGAGAGAGATAAAGGAAGGCATTACATCACAAAAATCAATTGAACATTCAAAAATCGATTTGTATTTGGAATTGGGTGGTACATTAGGATTTTGAAAAAATACTTCTTTTTGTAATATTAAACATATATGGTAAAAATATGGGACTATGATTTAAGACATTTTCAAAACGGCTGTTTTATATTAGAATAGTTAGAAAGTAATTTAGTATTTGATTCCACCTCTTTACTTTCACTGATTTAAACAAGAAATATCCACCTTAAGTATAAGATCATACCAGATCTAAATCTAACAATCTTCCCAAAGAACAAAGTTTGAGACTTCCTGGGAACTATTAAACATTACTCTGAGCACAGAATGATGTGGAACTGAGAAAAAGTTTCACTGACTTAGGAAGTAGAAGTCTTTGCTGGAGTCTGTCCATATTTCTGCTCAGACAGAAGAAAATGACATCCTCCTCAGTCCCAAAATGAAAAAAACAAATTGTGTTTTCTTTGAAAAATGACAGAAAAATTTAATTTTAATTTTCCCTAAATTTATCATTGTTTCCAGTTCCAACATAACAAAAATTTTGGACACCAAGGAAACTGAACCAAGTGGAACAGAGCATCTGTGTAAGAACATCAACTGAGTCCCAGATGATTTATTTGTGTATCAGATTGTGACATATCTCACACTTAGGCCTCTTTTCTTTCTTTCTTTCTCTTTCTTTTTCTTTCTTTCTTTCCTTCTTTTTAATTTTTTAATTTAATTTTTGTTTGTTTTATTTTTAGAGAGAGGGAGAGGGCATGAGGAGAGGCAGAGTGAGAGGGAGAGAGAAATCTCAGGCAGGCTCCACGCCCAGTGCAGAACCCGACACTGGGGCTTCATACGAGGCTTGATCTCATGATGCTGAGATCATGACCTGAGCCAAAATCAAGAGTCTGATGCGCTTTTTTTTTTTTTTTAAGATTTTATTTATTTATTTGAAAGAGAGAGAGAGAGTGAGAGAGAGAGAGAGCACATGAGGGGGGAGGGTCAGAGGGAGAAGCAGACTTCCTGCTGAGCAAGGAGCCCAATGCGGGACTCGATCCAGGGACTCCAGGATCATGACCTGAGCAGAAGGCAATTGCTTAACCAACTGAGCCACCCAGGTGCCCAAGAGTCTGATGCTTAACCAACTGAGCCACCCAGGCGCCCAGAGCTCATTTCTGATAAAGCAAACTAAATTGTGAAAGTCGGAAACTGCCAAGGTTAGCTTGTGACATTGCTCAACATAAGAGGAAGCAATCTTGGTGCATTTAAGATGTTGAGATATTAGAAAACAAAACATACTCTTCTCACTTGTCATTTATCTCAGAAGAAGATTTAAATAACTGGGGTTGTTGGAGTCATAGTTACTATTTGAAGGCTGAACACTCTCTTATAAAACTCAATTAATCTGATTGCATTGGAAAGGTACTAGACAAAATCTTTTCTAAAGTATATATGTGTTCTAAATGTCAGAGAAGTAATGGGGAAAAGTAGGAACCACCAGGAACAAAAGTTAAATAGGAATAAACTAAATCAATATTAATTGTGTGTTTTCTAAGGGTGCCTCAGTTGGTTGAGCTTCTGACTCTTGATTTCGCCTCAGGTCATGATCTTGGGATCCTGGGTTCAAGCCCCTCATTGGACTCAGTGCTCACCACGGAGTCTGCTTGAGATTCTCTCTCTCTCCTCTCCCTCTGCCCCTCCCCCCAAGGTAAATAAATAAAATCTTTAAAAAACATATTGTGTGTTTTCTAAATGCAAGGCACAGTGATATGAATGTTGGAAGCAGCTAGGAGATATAAAACATAGTCCCTGCTTTAAAAGCAGCATATATATATATATACATATATATATATATATATATACTTATTTAAATATTTTATTTATTTATTTGACAGAGAGAGAGAGTGAGAGCAGGAACACAAGCAAGGGGAGTGGGAGAGGGAGAAGCAAGCTTCCTGCTGAGCAGGGAGCCCGATGTGGGGCTTGATCCCAGGACCCTGGGATCATGACCTGAGCAGAAGGCAGACAATTAACAACTGAGCCACCCAGGTGCCCCCAAAGCAGCATATATTTTAATTAACAGTCATGACAAGTTAGAAATTACAAATAATTTGTGTAAAAAAAAAGAGATAAGACAGGCAGTTTATGATAAATTATAAATGAAAGTAACAATCAATACAGAAGAAAAGGAATGTTCAAACTGGAGATTTTAGAAAAACAATTTTATAACAATGTGGAATTTAAAGTAAGTCTTAGAAGATGGATGATTCCGGGATATATCTTAGTTTATATATTAGATGTGCAAAAATGTATATTTTATTCAGGTCAAACATGATCTATTGACTGCAGGTGAGTATTTCATCTATGTCAAATTTGCACACAAGAATCTTTGCTTTTTGGGGGAACCCTCTACCTCAGTTCTCTTCATTTTGAGGGTACCAGAAATCAAGTCAGTACCCACTGAAGTGGGGCCTCCTGTTCTGGGCAGTCCTAGGGAGTAAGCAGTGTTCTATACTCTTGTTACCTGCGAATCTGCTTCCTCTCTCCTTAAGGGTTTCCTTTATTTATTTATTTTTTCTCTCCCCATAGACTCTGTCCTTTCTGCACTCTCCTGAATAAGTAAAGATCCCTCAAGATGGAAAAAACAAAACAAAACCAAAACCCCACAAAGCTAGGGAAACATGTTCCATGACAAGTTTCTTCTTTCTCTCTGGAAAAGTAAATTTGCTTTTAGTCAAGAATCTGTATGCTTGGGAACCAGTTTGGAATAGTGAGAAGAAAATAAACACATAGCAAAATGTAAATTAATGTCCCAACAAATTATCCTGCCATATGTGAAAAAGGATATGTTGGGAAGTCCAGGTTGGTTTGCAAATAGCCAAAGAAGCGGGTTGGGCAATGAGGTTTAAGAGATAATGAATAAACCAGTCTAATATTTGGAGGTAATTCTAATTCTCTAAAAGAGAATCCAAATAGGAAAATAGTTTTCTAGATATTCTAAATTAACTTTTAAGTTGAGTTTGGGCAAAATTTAAAGAACATTGAATATAAGAATAAAGGATTTACAGATAGCACTGTAATGAGGATTATTGATTTTTTTTTTTTTTGGCAGAAGAATAACTTAACCAAACAATGTCTAAAAATTCTTGGAAGAATAAAATAAATAAATAAGTAAATAAATACCCAACAAAAACAGACTGAGAAAGCGAAAGTTAAAAGAAGGAAGAGTGAATAGGTAATCCAGCTGATTCAAATAAAGGATTTACCTTTTTAACATATTTTGTTTATGGTAGCTGTGTCATTAGTGAAATTTTGACAAATTAAAGACCCTTGAGTTGACTAGCAAAATTAAGGGCAGTAAATTAATAAGAAAAGGGAGTAAGGAATTTGAAAAAAAAGCTGACATTGCGAAGGGATTTAGAACGCAAGTGGAGGTTTAGGGTTGGTATAGAGAACGTAACCAATTCTCCATAAGAAAATTTTCACTATAAGTGATATCGCAAATCATTTATTATTCTGAGAACTGCAAGAGACAAAGAGGATGACATTTTGAAATCCCACTGCTTGGAGGAGATATTTGAAAAACGAGCAAAGTGGAACAAAAAGCTTTATTTAAATAAATTGTTTCAAATGCCAATGCCATTGGGGTGTTGAGTGATGGCTAAGTTTCTACATTTGCATGCAAAATGCAAATCAAGTGGGCAAAATTAATTTCCACCTTAATTAATTTTAATTTAAAAAAGTCATTGCTTTAATGTTGGCAGAATGCCTCACACTTTTTTGTCCTTGTTGAATTTTTAAAGGAAATTGGGGTTTAGGAGGTTGCATTAAAAAAGTTTTAGGGGACGCCTGGGTGGCTCATGGGGCACTTGGGTGGCTCAGTTGTTAAGTGTCTGCCTTTGGCTCAGGTCATGATCCCAGGGTCCTGGGATCGAGCCCCGCATTGGGCTCCCTGCTCCGTGGGAAGCTTGCTTCTCCCTCTCCCACTCCCCTTGCTTGTGTTCCTGCTCTTGCTATCTCTCTCTCTGTCAAATAAATAAAATCTTAAAAAAAAAAAAAAAGTTTTAGAAGCCTAGTAGTAGAATTTACAGTTACTCAGAGAAAACAATCTCTGTATTCTATATGCCTAAATGCTAAGCCGTCTTAAAAGTTTTTCTTTAATTCTAATATAAATATAGAAATTAAAACTTCATTTGCTTTTTAAATTTGGCATGATAAAGAATTTTTAATTAGACAAATATATTGTGTGGAAATGACAATCCAGGATCCTTGGGTACCATTGCTGCTCTGTGACCAATTAATTAACTCTCTGATCCCAGCTCTTAGGTCTTAGCTTCTTAGATCTTAACCTCACTTCATAAGTTTTATACATTAATCTCCAAAATAAAAGACTTTGAACTAGAACCAGAGCTCACAAACTACATATGGTGGAGTCTTAATCCACTCAGGCTGCTGTAACAAAATACCACAGACTGGGTACCTTATAAACAATAGATATCTATTTCTCACAGTTCTGGAAGCTGAAGGTCCTAGGGCAGGGCGCCAGCATGATCAGGTAACTAACCTCTTCTGGATTGCAGACATCTTATATTCCAACATGGTGGGATGGGTGAGAGATCTCTGTAGGGTCTTTTTTATAAGAACATTAATCTCATTCATGAGGGCTTCATCCTCATGACCTAATCACCTTCCAAAGTCTACACTTCCTTATGCCATTATCTTTGGAGGGTTAAGATTCAACATATGAATTTGAGGGGGACACATTTTTACCACAGGAGATAGCAAAAGTCATTTTTTGGCCCATAGCATTAATTTTTTTAAACATTCCAATGTCAAACAAAGAAAATTTTTTATCAAAATCTACATGTATAGCTTCTTTTGTGCCCTGGGTCTATTTTCTTACTCAGTTGCTGTTGTCCTAGTTGGACTGGTCACAGAATATAAGTGGAACCTCATCAACTTTATCTATGTTATTGGCCTGGTTCTTGTGTGTACTGAAGTTAAAAAATCCCTTAACTAGATGATGAGTAAGTTCTCCTAAATATCTCAGGCTGTTGGACAGTGTCAAAGAATGGGATGTGTATAGAGGTATTTATCTAAGTATCTATTATTATTTTAATGTCATGCTAATTAAAATACCTCATACTTATTTGAAATTTTTCATGCTAATAATGAATATTTTAATATGAGACTTGTGGTTACATAAAAAAACAGAATGAACATCTAGGGTGCTATATATTCAAGACATCATCTTGCATATGTATCTATTTTTGAAGAGATTTTTCTTTCTACTTCTACTTTTCTTTTCTTTTTTTTTTTTAGATTTATTTATTTATTTGAGAGGGTAGGTCCTACCAAGAGTGGGACATTTAACTGACCAAGCCAACCAGGAGCCCCTCCACTTCTGTTTTTTCAACAAGACTGAGACAGCATATTGCAGGAAGTTACGTTTCTATTTGAAGTATATGTTGTTAAGAAATGAAACTACAGATGCTATGGGGCACCTGTGGGCTCAGTCATTAAGTGACTCTCGGTTTGGGCTCAGGTTATGATCTCGGGGCTTATAGGTTCCTACTGGTGTATGGCTTTGTGCTCAGTGGGGAGTCTCCTGGAGATTTTATCTCCCTCTCCCCTCCACCCCATCCCTTTCTCAAATACATAAATCTTAAAAAAAATAAAATAAGGGGCGCCTGGGTGGCTCAGTCATTAAGCGTCTGCCTTCGGCTCAGGTCATGATCCCAGGGTCCTGGGATCGAGCCCCACATCGGGCTCCCTGCTCAGCGGGAAACCTGCTTCTCCCTCTCCCACTCCCCCTGCTTGTGTTCCCTCTCTCGCTGTTGTCTTTCTCTCTCTGTCAAATAAATAAAGAAAATCTTTAAAAAAAATAATAAATAAAATAAAATAAGAAATGAGACTACAGATGCTAAGTGGCATGAATTGGTTACTTTTTTCCAAGAAAATTTGTGTGTTCTCTCAGAAGTTAAATCTCAAAACCAAAATTCATTTCTATAACTTTGGCAAAATTAGGAATTCTTCCCACTTTTGAAATTGTGATAAGTCATGGATGATTTTCAAGTGACTTCATTCCTATAAATACATATTTTTTATCTAGTAGTTTCATTCAACCGAAGTCCAAGAGTTTGTAATTAAGAAGTCCAGCTGAGTGATGATGATAATCTTCATTCCTGAGCTAGTTAAACACATGAGACAAACTACAGGAAACTGTTCAGTTAATGGCACTTCTTTGTATCTGATGCAGAGGGCATGCTGGCTACAATGGTTTAGAAGAATGCCATATTCCTTCATACCCCTGATATGTAACCCCTTCTCAATTTCACGCCCCCAAGTCTGTGGGGAATTCAAGTACCTGGGTCGGGGTGCCAGAAGAAAACTGTAACAGTATTTCTGAGTTGTTGGCTTCCTAGGAAATGAATTGCTTGGATCATGCCTTTTTATTTTGGTGACTTCCTTCAGTCTCCTGCTTTTTCATTATTGCCTTTTTCTGGTTGTGGTTGTTACCTAGCACCCATAATGATTGTTGCTCTTTTCTCTTCTTAACACAATGGTTTATTCATAATCTCAATTCCCTGTGTGTCAAACGCTCTTGACTGCCTTCTGACCCTGTGGGTCTTTATGACGATTGCAGCTTCCTGCCTTCTGGTGATTGTTACCTTCTGGCCTCATGGCCAAGTCATTATCTTCATGGTCAATGACCCCAGCTCTGTGAACATCTCTCCTGCTATTAACTCATGTCCACAGAGGAGAATCTCCACTAAACATCTTAGTGATGCTGGTAACCCCTCACCAGTACATTCCTGTTGACCTTCACTGAGCAGTGTTTCCTCTGGCCCATCCACTAGTGGGTGTTTTGGCCTCAAATAATATATCCTTCCTACCTTCAGTCTTTAGTCCCTTCTCTGCTGTCTGCCAGAGCAACTATTGCTTATTTGACTTAGGCTTAGCCATCACTTTTTAATAGCCGTACTAGCAGTGAGTTCATCTACTCCTTTGGGCTCCTATCTAGGATATTCTATCTCATGTCCCAAGAAATTAGCCCCAAGTCTTGCTTATTCAGTGTTAAATGTTTTGGTCACCTTGATCAAGCACCTACAAAACTTCATCCCAAGAGTACTTACCTGGCTCCTGACTGTAGGTCCTGATTTTTCCAACTTCTCTTTCCACTTCTGTCAGGCTCAGCATATCCCCAGTCAGGTCATGCTGGGTTTTCTCCCTAGATAAGAGACTTACAACCAAGAGAGTGGTAGGTGAAACTTTTGAAGGGGGTACATGTTTGCCTGTGGAGGAGAAATCTCTATAGCATTTTTTAGTGCAGGAAAAGCACTATCTCTTATTATTTGGAAGTGGGGGGAGGGAGGGCACCTCTGCAAGGTATGAGGATCCAGGTGGTTTACAAAGCCTATATCCTCAGGAGCGTCCATCTACATATCAGCATCCATGTTTTGGCATCCCATTTTTCTTTCCTTACAGGGGCTCTAAACATAGCATAACAGACCTGCAGTGGTTGAGCATTTAAAAATCTCTAAAGCTAGGTGACTCTAATTTGCAAGACCACAGAGTTCCAGAACTATGTCTTTTTGTCTCTGATTGGCCTGCTTATATTTCTGAAATAATCCCTGTTACCAGGGGAATAAGTAACTTACATTAAACAGGTTAGTGTTATGCGCCCTGAATCAGGGCCAAAGTAGGCATCACCTGAAGCAAATAGACTGAAAATAAGGAATGAGTCATCATTTATAAGCAAAATTCGCGTACTGTTTCCATAAAAGGGAGGGAGTGCTAGGCAACAAACCTGCAAATAGCTGTTTAAACATTTTAAAAAAAAATATTTTACTTAATTTGTCAGAAAGAAAGAGAGAGAGCACAAGCAAGGGGAGTGGCAGGCAGAGGGAGAGGAAGAAACAGGCTCCCCGCTGAGCAAGGAGCCTAATGAGGGACTCATCCCAGGACCCTGGGATCATGACCTGAGCCAAAGGCAGACGCTTAACAGATTGGGCCACCCAGGCATCCCTGCAAAGAAAAGTACCTTGGGGGTCCTGGGTGGCTCAGATGGTTAAGCTTCTGCCTGCCTTAGGCTTAGGTCATGATCTCCATGTCCTGGGATAGAGCACTGCCTAGGGCTCCTGGCTCAGCAGGGAGTCCGTTTCTCCCTCTCCATCTGCCTCTCCCCCTGCTTGTGCTCTCTCTGTCTCTCTCCCTCTCTCAATTGAATAAATAAAATCTTTTTTTAAAAAAAGTACCAAAGATTGATTCCTATTTAATATATAAATTATATAAATTATGTATATGTTCTGAGCTACTTGGAACCCAAATGGGAATTTATTAAAAGAAGTAAAAACCTCTAATAAAAGACAAATTTTATTTATTTATTTTTTTTTGTTAAAGATTTTATTTATTTATTTGAGAGAGAGAGAATGAGAGACAAAGAGCATGAAAGGGAGGGTCAGAGGGAGAAGCAGACTCCCTGCCGAGCAGGGAGCCCGATGCGGGACTCGATCCTCGGACTCCAGGATCATGACCTGAGCCGAAGGCAGTCGCTTAACCAACTGAGCCACCCAGGCGCCCAAAAGAAAAATTTTAGATGGCAGAACCTCACATCTTAGATCCAAAACCGTTCACCACACATCAGTTCGTTTATTCTTTCAAGGAAACCATCAGCTTTAAGCCCACTATGTGATAAGGATGTGGAGCTAAATCTGTAGATCAAGACTCAAAATCTCAGTTCTATTCTTAGCAGAGCTCTAGATCTGTCCAGTGGGTGTGTATTAGAGAAATAAAAGAAACTCCAGAAAGGCAGTGAAAGTGGACTGGAAGCAGCAATTATGGATAAATCATGCTAAGGCCAAATGGCAGAGTCACTATACTTTGCTAATAATTACTACTATTACATGAAGCCTAGGAGTAACTGTGCCTCTTCCCACACACTGGTTCTAGGAGTGGAAAGTGAATGCCCTTGGGTAGGACTTAACTCAATTTTGCAGTGTTCCGGACACCCATCTCGCGCACCTGAAACACACACGCTCCCAGGCGGCGCAACCAGTCTCATCCTTGGCGGCCTCCACTGTCTCCCCCCAGCGGCCGTCGGAACGCGCCGGCCGGGGCGGGACGCCTGGGGTCACCACGCCGAGGCCGGGGTTGGCGGATCCTCAGGGCAGACCCGGGCGCGAGCCGGGCGGATGGAGGTACCTCCAGCCCCCGGCTCCCGCCCCCGTCCCCACTCTTGCCCCCAGCGGGCAAGCACGCCCGCCGGGAGCGGGGAGGCGGCGGGAGAGTGGCGGCGGCAGCGGCGGCGCGGCCGGGCGGGTTCCGGGGACGCGGTGCGCGTCGGAGCGAGCGCACGAGTCCCCGGCGCGCCCGCCGCGCTCGCCCCGCAGCAGCCGCCAGCCCTGCGCCGCCCGCGCTCCGGGCCAGCCCCAGTCGCCCACCGGCGGTGTCCGCGGGGTTCCCGGGCGGGCGAGGGAAGGGCCGTCCGCGTCGCCCCCGCCCGGCTCCCGGCACCGAGTCCCCTCCAAACGCCGCCCGGACCGCGGGGCTGCACCCGGGGAGTCGCTGAGGCCGAGCACCCCGGGAAGGAGGATCCCGCGGACGGCTGCAGCCCGAGGTAATCACCGTGGATGACGGACGGGGCCGGTCCTCGCCCAGGAACCCGACCCCGCGACTCGGAATGCGGACTCCAGAGGTGGCACTCTCGATCAGGACAAGTTTCTCGGGGCTTTGAAATGATGTGGTTGAAACTAACGCTTAGGGCGCCTGGGTGGCTCAGTTGGTTAAGCGACTGCCTTCGGCTCAGGTCATGATCCTGGAGTCTCTGGATCGAGTCCCGCATCGGGCCTGCTTCTCCCTCTGACCTTTCCCCCTCTCATGTGCTCTCTCTCATTCTCTCTGTCTCAAATAAATAAATAAAATCTTTAAAAAAAAAAAAAAAGAAACTAACGCTCATATAGCCATCTTTTCTCTATTTAATAAATAACTTCATTTAGACCTAGAGGTGATACTTCCCCTGGAGTATTTTGGTTTGAAAACATTATTCTAAAAATTTTTGTATATTGTGGTTATGTGCATATGTATATTTGTTAACTTTCTAGCTAATTACAAACCCTTAAATTAAAATATTCTTTAAGACACATTACAGGATGGCCGTGGCCCTTGAGCACCATCTTATCAATTTAATTAGCATCTGTCTTCTAGGAATGGTACCACAGCCAGTCCTTTGGTGATGGGTTTTGCTTCTTACAAGCTGTTGCACTCTGAGTCTTAACCAGGTTCATAGATATTGTAGGGCTAATTTTAGTAACATATTACATAACACAAAGTTATGGGGCCACTACCAATTCGGCCATTTCTTGAAAACCTCTTTCCAAAGAGCCAAAACAGATGGGAGTTCATACTGCAGCTTTCTGCTCTTTTATGCCTGTCTTAAAGTTTTCTGAAGTGCTGACTTCAGCACAAATTTAACTTTAGGTAAGTGTGTACTATTATTTGGCCTATCCAATAATAATAACCCACTTGTAAATATATTAACTTCTAAAAGAAATTAAGCAGCTGTCTGTTAAATTTACTGAGATAATTTCAGAGTTGACCAAGTGACTTAATTTTGTTCTCTTGAAATCATTTCAATTAAATTACCTAAAGTAAAACAAAACTTAAAAAGAAATACTAAGTTATTTGTAATTTTCTCTTTTGAAACATTCCAACATTGAAAAGAGTCACCACCCTCCCCCTTGTAATTGTCTAAGATCTCTGTAAAAATTTAGTAATTGTCTCTCTGATGAGTGTGTTAAACAAACTAGGGCCCTCTGTTGCTCCAGACTAGACTAGAATTGTGTAACAGATATTAGGGATTCCTACTTGACACAATGCATGTTATTTGCTTCAATTAGTTACTCGGAGAATCATCTGAATTTCAAATTTAGTTAGGACTGAAGTTTTACTTCTCTTTTTATGAACAATTATAATATAGCAACAATGTAATAAGGAAGGATTTTAAGAACAAAACTTTAAAACAGCAGAAATGCCTTAAATAAAGTTATAATACTTAAGTATTGAGACACAAGTGAAACCAATCTCAAACACTTAGGCATTCATCCTTTGTCCTTAAAAAGACATATTAGAGGGGCGCCTGGGTGGCTCAGTCTTTAGGCATCTGCCTTCAGCTCAGGTCATGATTGCCGGGTCCTGGGATAGAGTCCCACATCGGGCTCCATGCTCAGCGAGGAGTCTGCTTCTCCCTCTCCCTCTGCCTCTCCCCCTGCTTGTGTGCGCCCTCTCTCTCTCAAATAAATAAAGAAAATCTTTTTTTTTTTTTTTTTAAAGACGTATTAGAACAAAGTGTTGTTTAAGAAAAATTTTCAAAAGTTTACATAGAACGCATTTTTTTCTTTCCTGGATTTCACTAATAAAATAGAGACTAGTAAAACAGGACTATGAATATCAAGAGGCTTCCTCTAATAGAGCTTATCTCTTTTTTTCTCCCCTCCTCCCAGTTACCGCAATATCTACCTTACTTATGATATACTAATTATTTTTCTTTAAATTCATTCAATGGGAAAAATAGGAGATTGTCTCCTATGTATGTAAAATATTGATTCAAAATGGTTCTTACCATTTAAAAATTTTCTTTAGCATCTTTAAAATGAAGGGATTTCAAAATATTAAAATATCTTAGAAGAACACTTGCATTTTTGTGATATTTGTTACTAATTTGTTGATTTATAATATGGTATTTTCTTTTAGCTAATTTTTTGCGAAAATATTATTTCTGAAAATTAAAGCCAATATTTGAGTAATTTTGGTAAAATTGAAAATTAGTTTTAATGATAGTAGGGGTACTATTTTTTTTTTCCTGGACCATATATCATGCAGATAAAGTATATTATGAGCTAAAATTGAAATATACAATGGTTGCTGTTAGATTGGAGAAATTATAACTTTAGTATATATATATTTTTTTAGTTAAGGGAATGTTTGGCTATCTAACTTTCTTGCAGTCAAGCTGTGCTTTAGCTGACCTTTGGTGCTGAAGGCCAACTCACAGTAACTCACAGCTACAACTCTTCTGACACCCACTCCATGAGTAAACTTCAGATCTTTTTCAAGGTAAAGTGCCATATTTACTGTAATATTCATGTATTTTTCAATTATTTAACATGTGCAGGATTGTGCTGACACATTAATTAGGTTCCTAGATTTATTTTTTATGTGTTACTAGCAAAGTTTCTGAGTTATTTATTTATTTTTTTTAAGGTTTTATTTATTTATTTGACAGAGAGAGAGACAGCGAGAAAGGGAATTCAAGCAGGGGGAGTGGGAGAGGGAGAAGCAGGCCTCCGGCAGAGCAGGGAGCCCGATGCGGGACCCGATCCCAGGACCCTGGGATCATGACCTGAGACGAAGACGGACACTTAACAGCTGAGCCACCCAGGCGCCCCAAAGTTATATACACCTGAGTTATATACACCTAACTCCATTTTGCATAGGCTTTGTGGTTTATATAGCAAGATTTTGCATAATTTGGTGCTTTTTCTAGCACTCCCTATGTCAGATTATAGCAGAACTGTCTATGTATGTATATTTGGGTACTTTATTATGTATAGTCTGAAATATATACTTTATAGGATAAATAATGTAATTATACTTAGTGTAATGCAAAGATATAATGTTTCAGTTATATATTGCTATATAACAAATGATCCTGGAATTTAGTATCTTAAATTAAAAGTAAAAGCTGAAGGGACGTGTGGGTGGATCAGCTGGTTAAACGCCTGCTTTTGGGTCAGGTCATGATCCCAGGGTCCTAGGATCCAGCTCCACGTCAAGCCCAGTATCAAGCCCCCACATCAGGCACCTTGCTCAGCAGGGAACCTGCTTCTCCCTCTCCCTCCGCCTGCTACCCCCCCCCCCGCTCGTGTTATCTCCTTCTCGCTCTCTGTCAAATAAATAAATCTTTTAAAAAATTAAATTAAATTAAATTAAAAGCTTAAATTAAAAGCTATTAGCTTTTGATATCTCTCATGTTTCCTTGACTTGAATGGGCTCAGCTGATCTCATTTGGGTTCTTACAGCATTATAATCAGATGGCAGTGGGGCTGGAAGCATCTGAGGCCAACCAGCAGGCTATGATGGACATGCTTCCCTCTCTCTCCAAGTAGCTCAAAGCCTCTTCTCTCCACCTGGTGTATTTATGTGTCATTCTTAACAGGGTAGCCATGTTTCTTACATGGGAACTCAGGGTAACCAACAAGCACAGAAGTGGAAACTGCCAGAAATTTATAAGCATCAGACTGGAACTGGCACAGGTTCCCTTTCCCCAACTCCAATAGGCTAAGCAGTTTCAAGGCTAACCTTGACTCAAGGACAGGGGAAATAAACACTACATCTTGAAGGGAGAAGTCAAATAATAAAGAATCTGTAGCTGTCTTTAATCCACTGCAATAGTCTTCACTAATAATTCTGCACATGACTATCACAAGATTTTGGATCCAGAAAGTTCTTAGAAATCCTTTAATTTAAGATCATTAGTTTACTTGAAAAGAATAACTGAAACATAATATCACATTACTGGGAAGACCTGGAGCTATGACTCACCCCCGTTTTTTTTAATTTCTCATAACACATGGAAAAGTGCCTGAGATATGGTAGGCAGTTAATATGTACTGTTGACATGGGACTTTATTAATAAGTAAAACCTAAGATTCTAATAGTCTACTCTAAGAAGCACCCACATTTCTAACTTGTTAGAAATATGCTTAAATTTTTCAGAAGGCATGAAGACTTAAAAGAGATTTTAAATGATAACAGAACAAGATATTTCAAGACCTTTTAACTATTTTCATGTAATCATTATTCTTTAAACACACATAAATGCAGGGAAATGAAATGTTATGAGACAATGACTCTAAGATAAATCATAAGGAATATATGACACCATCATGGTCTAATAATAAATTGATTGTGCCGTAGGAAATGTTTGACTCCTCACATTTGTTGTAAGAGAAATCTGTGTAAATATGCATTTCTCAAACAATAAATCAGGAGGGGGAACCTTATTTTTATTACCAAAAGGTTACCTCCTAATAAAAACAATAAAAAATGATTTTGGTTTGAGCCTAAATTTAAAAATACATGCACTAACAAAATTCATCATATATACAGCAACATAACGGGGAAAAAAGTTTCTTCTTTCTTTTTTTGAAGTATAATTGACGTACAATATCCTATTAGTTTCAAGTATATATCATAGTGATTTGATATTTTTATAAGTTATGAAATGACCCCCATGATAAGTCTAGTTACCATCTCTCACCATACAAAGTCATTCAAATGTTATTGACTCTGTTTCTTGTGCTGTACATTATATCCCCATGATTCATTTATTTTAGCACTGGAAGTTTGTACCTCTTAATGCCCCTCACCTATTTCACCTACCCATCAACCTCCTCCCTCCTCTGGTAACCCACAGTTTATTTCCTGTATCTAGGAGTCTGTTTCTATTTTCCTTTGTTTTATTTTTAGATTCTACATATAAATGAAATAATATAGTATTTGTCTTTCTGACTTATTTAACTTAGCAAAATATGCTCTAGGTCCACCCATGTTGTCAAAATTATAAGATTTCATTCTTTTTATGGCTAAGCAATATTCTATTGTGTATGTAGGTGTTTGGGTGTGTGTGTGTGTGTATAATATATCATTCTTCATTATCCATTCATCTACTGATGGACCCTTACGTTGCTTGCATATCTTGCTATTATAAATAATGCTGTGATGAGATAATGGTGCATATATGTTTTTGAATTAGTGCTTTTGTTTTCTTTGAATCAATGAATAATCAGAAGTGGAATTGTCGGATCATAGGGAACTTTTATTTCTTACTTTTTTGAGGAACCTTTATACTGTTTTCCATAATGGCAGCACTAATTTACATTCCCACCAACAGTGCACGAGAGTTCCTTTTTCTCTACATTCTCTCCAACACTTGTTATTTTTTGTCTTTTGATAATATCTAATTTGACCAGTGTGAGGTAGTATTTCATTAGGTTTTGGTTTGCATTTTGCTGATTATTGAAGATGAACATCTTTCATGGGTCTGTTGGCCATCTGCTTGTCTTCTTTGGTATAAGATAGTGGTCCAGTTTAATTCTTTTGCATGTAGCTGTCCAGGTTCCCCAACACCATTTATTTAAGAAACTGTCTTTTCCCCATTGTATATTCTTGCATCCTTTGCCATAGTTTAATTACCCACATACGTGTGGGTTTAATTCTGGGGTCTCTATTTTGTTTCATTGATCCATGTGTCTGCTTTTGTGCCACTGCAATGCTCTTTTGATTACCATAGCTTTGCAGTATAGTTTAAAATCAGGACGTGTGGGGCGCCTGGGGGGCTCAGTCGGTAAAGCGTCTGCCTTCGGCTCGGGTCATGGTCCCAGGGTCCTGGGATCGAGCCCCGCATCGGGCTCCCTGCTTGGCGGGAAGCCTGCTTCTCCCTCTCCCGCTCCCCCTACTTGTGTTCCCTCTCTCACTGTCTCTCTCTCTGTCAAATAAATAAATAAAATCTTTAAACAAAATAAGTTAATAAAAAAATAAAATAAAATCAGGACGTGTGATACCTCCAGGTTTGTTCTTCTTTCTCAAGATTTCTTTAACTATTATGGGTCCTATGTGGTTACATACAAATTTTAGAATTCCTTAGAATTCTAGTTCTGTGGAAAATGCCATTAGTACTTTGATAAGGATTGCTTTGAATCTGTAGATTGCTTTAGATAGTATGGACATTTTAGCAATATTAATCCATACAATCCATGAGCATGATATATCTTTCCATTTATTTGTGTCATTTTCAATTGCTTCCATCAGTGTCTTATCGTATTCAGAGTACATGTCTTTCACCTTCTTGGTTAAATTTATTCTTAGGTATTTTAGTTTTTTTGATGAAAATGTAAATGTGATTGTTGTCTTAATGTCTCTTCCTGATAGTTTATTATTACTGTACAGAAACACAACTGATTTCTTTATGTTAAATTTGTTATCTTCATTTACTAGTTCTAATAGCTCTTTGGTGGAGTCCTTAGGGTTTTCTTTTTTTTTTTTTTAAGATTTTATTTATTTATTTGACAGAGAGAGACACAGCGAGAGAGGGAACACAAGCAGGGGGAGTGGGAGAGGGAGAAGCAGGCTCCCCGCAGAGCAGGGAGCCCGATGCGGGACTCGATCCCAGGACCCTGGGATCATGACCTGAGCTGAAGGCAGTCGCTTAACCAACTGAGCCACCCAGGCGCCCCAGGGTTTTCTATATATAATATTATGTCACCAGCAACTAGTGACAGTTTTACTTCTTCCTTTTTAATTCAGATGCTTTTTATTTAAATTTCTTGTCTGATTGTTATGGTTAGGACTTCCAATACTATGTTAAATAAAAGCAGCAACAGTGGGCATCCTTGTCTTGTTTTTGATATTAGAGGAAACACTTACAGCTTTTCACCACTGGGTATGATGTTAGCTGTGGGTTTGTTGTATATGGCCTTTATTATATTGAGGTTTGAGGTATGTTCCTTCTATATCCACTTTATTGAGTTTTTTAAATCATAAATGGATGCTGATTTTGTCAAATGCTTTTTCAGCATCTATTGAGATGATCATATGATTTTTATCCTTTTATTAATGTGGCCAATCATATTAATTGATTTGCAGATGTTGTCATGCTTACATCCGTGGAATAATTCCCCTTTGATCACAGTATGATACTTTTAATGTATTGTTGAATTCAATTTGCTAATATTTTGTTGAAGATGTTTTCATCTATGTTCATTAGGGATAATGGCCTGTAATTTTTTCCTGGTGTCTTTGTCTGGTTTTTGTATCAAGATAATGCCAGCCTTCCAAAATGAGTTTGGAAGCATTCCTTCCTCTTCAATTTTTTGAAATAATTTGAGAAGGATAGATACCGACTCTTTAAATATTCAGTAGAATTTACCAGTGAAGCTGTCAGGTCCTGTACTTTGGTATGTTGGGAATTTTTAAATTACTGATTCAATTTTTTTACTTGTAATTGGTCTATTAAGTTTTCTATTTCTTCATGATTCAGTCTTGGACAGTGTGTGTTTGTAAGAATTTATCTATTTCTTCATTTCTAATTTGTTGGTGTATAATTGTTTGTAGTAATCTCTTATGATCCTTTGTATTTCTGTGCTGTCAGTTGCAACTTCTCTGTCATTGCTGATTTTATTTATTCAGCCTCATTTTTTTTGTTTTTAATGAGACTGGCCCCAGGTTAATCAATTTTGTTTATCTTTTCTATGAACCAGCTCTTAGTGTTTTTGATCTTTTATTTTCTTTCCTTCTTTTTTTTTTTTTGTTTCAATTTCATTTATTTCCACTCTACTATTATTTCCTTTCTTCTGCTAACTTTGGGCTTTGTTTGCTCTTCTTTTATGGGGTTTCCTTCAGGTGAAAAGGTAGACTGTTTACTTGGGATTTTTCTTGTTTCTTGAGGTAGGCCTATATTGATGTGAACTTCCCTCTTAGAACTGCTTTTGCGGTGTCCCATTGATTTTAGAAAATTGTGTTTCTATTTTACTGTGTCTCAAGGTATTTAGGTACTTTTTTATTTCCTCTTTGATTTTTTTTTTTTTGACCCATTGGTGGTTTAGTAGCATGTTGTTTAACCTCCACAAATTTGTGTTTTTCTCAGTTTTCTTCTTGTAATTGATTTCTATTTTCATACTGTTGGCTGGAAAAGATGCTTGATATGATTTCAGTTTCTTGAATTTATTGAGACATGTTTTGTGGCCTAACAGTGAGCTATCCTGAAGAATGTTCCATGTGTACTTGAGAAGAATATGTATTCACTACTGTGAGATATCACCCCACATCTGTCAGAATGGCTGAAATCAAAAGCACAAGAAACAACAGGTGTTGGTGAGGAGGTGGAGAAAAAGGACCCCTGTTGTGCGCTGTTGGCAGGAATGTAAAGAAGTGCATCCATTGTGGAAAACAGTATAGAGGGTTCTCAGAAATTAAAAATAGAACTACCCTAAGATCCAGTAATTGCACTACTGTGTATTTACCCAAAGAACACAAAAACACAAATTCAAAGGCAAACAGACACACCTATGTTTATTGCAGCATTATTTACAATAGCCAAGATATGAAACCAGCCACATGTCCATCAATTGATGAATTGATAAAGAAGATGTGGTGTATATATATATTGGAATATTACTCAGCCAAAAAAAAAAGGATGGAATCTTGTCATTTGCAACAACATGGATGGAGCTAGAAAATATAATGCTAAATGCAACAAGTCAAAGAAAGACAAGCACCATATGATTTCACTCATATGTGGAATTTAAGAAACACTTGAGCAAAGGAAAAAGGAAAGAAAGAGAGAGAGACTGAAACCAAGAAATAGACTCTTAACTGTAGAGAACAGATAGTTACCAGAGGAGAGGTAGGTGGGGGGGATGGGTTAAATAGGTTATGGGGATTAAGGAGCACTTGTGTGATGAGCATAGGGTGATGTATGGAATTGTTGAACCAATATATTGTACACCTGAAACTGATATAACACTGTATGTTAACTCTACTAGAATTAAAATCAAAAACTAAGAAAGAAAAAAAGAAGGAAGGAAGGAAAGAAGGGAAAGAAAGAAGGGAAGAAAGGAAGGAAAGAAAGAAAGGGAAGGAAGAAAGGAAGGAAAGTAAGAAAGAAATAACAAATACACTCTATTCTGAATTTAAAAAAAAAAAAAAGAAGGGCATCTGGGTAGTGCAGTTGGTTGAGGGTCTGACTCTTGATCGTGATCTCAGGGTTGTGAGATCGAGCCCCACATGGCTGCGGCTTCACGCTCAATGCACAGTCTGCTTAAGACTCTCTCTCCCTCTGCCCCTCCCCCCATTCTCTCTCTCTCTCTCAAATAAATAAATAAATCTTAAAAAAAAGGAAAGAAAAGAGTGTGTGCACACTCACCTGTCCTTGGGCACAGTACAAAACTAATGGTTTAAAGTCCAACTAGATTATAAGTGAAGGAAATTCATTGACTATTCCTAGCTATCCACCAAGTGGATAGGAAACTTCTGGAACTCTCTTCAAGGTTGGAGTTGCCAGTAAGCAACAATTTTTTGTGTTCTCGCTCCATTGTAATAATACTGGCAGGAGCAGGGTCCAGGTGCTCTTTCTTTCCTGCTAGGGCCACTCCAGCACACTCAGTCCCTTTGCCCACACCAACTCCAACCATCTCCCCAAGGTGGCCTCAGAACACCCAGCACTCACCTGCTCCAGCTCCAGTTGTCCCACCATTGGGACCCCTGGCCTATGTTGTTCCAGTTCCAGCTGCCTCACTGGGGTGGCTCTGTGAGGTGTACCTCAGGACCCCCATTCTATACCCACTCCAGCTCTGGCCATCCTGTCAAGTGGGCCCTGACACAGTGTGCCCCAGTATCCCCCAGCCTGTGCCCATTCCAGCTATGGCTAGCCTGTCACCAGCCACACACAGTCTGCACAGGGGACACTTCCACACAAAGCCATTCCTTCAAGACTCACTTATTTTGAGAGAGGTAGCTCTTTTGCCTAATCCATAGAAGCAAACACAGAAAATCAAACAAGATGAAAAGGCAGAGGATTACTGCAGAAAAAAAAAATATCCCAATGAATGGAGATAAGTAATTTACCTAATAAAGTGTTCAAAGTAATGGTCGTAAAGATGCGCACCAAACTTAGGAGTAGAATGGAGGAACACAGTGAGAACTTCAACAGAGAGTTTAAAAATATAAGGAAAAACTACTCAGAGCTGAAGAGTAAAGTAACTTAAATGAAAATTACACTAGAGAGGATCAATAGCAGATTAGATAGATGATATAGAAAAATGGATGAATGATCTGGAAGACAGAAATCACCCAATCAGAACAAGAAAAAGAAAAAAAATAATTTTAAACAATGGGAATGGTTTAAAGGAATTCTGGGATAATTTCAAGCATAATACCATTTGTATCATAGTGGTCCCAGAAGGCGAGGAGAAAGGGGCAGAAAAATTATTTGAAGAAATAATGGCTGAAAACTTCCTTAACCTGGGGAAGGAAACAGACATTCAGGTCCAGGAAGCACAGAGGTCACAAAAAAGATAAGTCCAATGAAATCTACACTGAGATATATTATAATTAAAATGGCAAAAGTTAAAAATCAAGAGAGAATCTTAAAGGCAGCAAGAGAAAAACAAATAGACACATGTAAGGGAAACCTCATAAAACTATTTGCTGATATCTCAGCAGAAACTTTGCAGGCCAGAAGAAAGTGGCAAATATATTTAAAGTACTGAAGGGGAAAAAACTTACAACCAAGAATACTCTACCCAGCGAGGTTATCACTCAGAATTGAAGGAGAGATAGAGAGTCCTCCAGAAAAGCAAAAACTAAAGGAGTTCATCACCACTAACCTGACCTTAGAAGAAATGTTTAAGGGTCTTTAAGTGGAATAGAGAAGGCCATAACTAGAAATAAGAAAATACATGAAAAAAATCTCACTGGAAAGACAAATATATGATAAAGGCAGTGGGACATACACTTAAAAACTAGTATAAAGGTTAAAAGACAAAAATAGTAAAGTCAACTATAGCTACAATAAGTAGATAAAGGATACACAGACGTCAAAGATGTAAAATGTAATGTCAAAAACATAAAATGTGTGGCGAGGCGTAAAAATGTAGTGCTTTTAGAATGTGCTCAAACTCGTGTGACTATCAGCTAGAATAGACTGCTATAAAAGTAGGTTGATATATATGAACCTCATGGTCACTGCAAACCAAAAACCTACAATAGATACACAGCAAAAGGAAGATAAAGGAACTCAAGCATAACACTAAAGAAAACAGTTAAACCACAAGGGAAGAGAGCAAGTGAAGAACGGAGCAGACAAGAACTACCAAACCAACCAGAAAACAATTAATAAAATGGCAGTAAGTATATACCTATTAATAATTACTTTATTTTTTAAAAGATTTATTTATTTGAGAGAGAGAGGGCGCACAAGCATGACAGGGAGGGGCAGAGAGATAGGACTCTCATCTTAAGTAGACTGCTCTGAGCACAGAATTCAACTTGGGTTTGATCTCATGACCCTGAGATCACGACCTGAGCCAAAACCTAGAGTTGGACACTTAACCGACTGCACCACCCAGGCACCCAAATAATTACTTTAAATGTAAATGGACTGCTCCAATCAAGACATAGGGTGGCTAAATGGATTAAAAAAATAAATAAAACACAATACCCACCTATATACTGCCTACAAGAGGCTCACTTCAGATCTAAGACTGAAAGTGAAGAAATTGAGAAAGATACTCTATATAAATGGAAACAGAAAGCTGTGGTAGCAATACTCATATCGGTCAAAACAGACTTTATTTTTTATTTATTTATTTATTTTTAAATATTTTATTTATTTATTTGCGAGAGAGAGAATGAAAGACAGAGAGCATGAGAGGGAGGAGGGTCAGAGGGAGAAGCAGACTCCCTGTCGAGCAGGGAGCCCGATGCGGGACTCGATCCCGGGACTCCAGGATCATGACCTGAGCTGAAGGCAGTCGCTTAACCAACTGAGCCACCCAGGCGCCCCCAAAACAGACTTTAAAACAAAGACTGTAGCAGAAGAACTAGAAGTACAGTTAGTTTTGTTTTTTGTTTTTTTTTTAAAGATTTATTTATTTATTTATTTGACAGAGAGAGAGAGAGCACAAGCAGGGAGAGCGGGAGAGAGAGAAGCAGGCTTCCCCCGGGGCAGGGAGCCCGATGCGGGGCTTGATCCCAGGACCCTGGGATCATGACCTGAGCCGAAGGCAGACGCTTAAGCAACTGAACCACCCGGGTGCCCCAGAGGTACAGTTTGTTTAAGTGAGGCACATAATGAAATGTTTCTGTCAGAAGTTCAGGAATATCCAAAGTAAATAGTGAATCAGTGAAGTGGCAGTTAGCAAACATTTATTGTGCACACACCAAAAAAGACAGATTGCGAATCAGGAACATTCAAACCAAAACATCAAATGAGGCTCAGGGATATATTGTTGTAAAACAGCTTACATAGTGAGAAAGCAGTGACTATTCATTCTTCACGGTGATTGGTCATAATATTAGAATTTCTGGAGTCATAGGGAATTGGTCAATGGTTAGGTCATATCAACCTTGGGAAATGGTTCAAGTTTTGCTTGTGATTTGCAGAGGCATAAGCAAGAAAGGACCCAGGTTAAATTAGTTTCGCAAAATATGCTAAATTAAGCTTTGTTCAGGGAGTTTTTATCTCTGTTTCTTTTCAATTTTAACATTGTCACATGTTTCTGACCTTTTAGGATGTCCGTCCGTTTCAATTTAGCTCTCTCTTGCCCTACCTTTTTAAATTTTTTTTTCTTTTTAGCTGGTGTTTTCATCTTAAAATCTCTACTATCAGTTATCCCAATTTGAAAACACCTGTGAAATTCTGCTCCTCATTAGCAATCTTCTTTCACTCCTGTGTTTTAATTCTAACAACAATTGTTCTTTCCTCTCTGCTTAGGCTCATCTTCCCTATTTATAAATCTGTTTGTGTCCTGTTTTTATCTGAACTAAATTTTATATTGTCTTATTTTAGTTTTAGAATTGCTAATTGTCTATTTTTCAATTGGGATTTTTCTTTTTCTTATTTACTTATTAATATTACTTCACAAAGAAAAAAGTATGTATTAATTGGGAATAATTGTATTTGCTAGTTTTTCCTAGTATTTTTTTTTCATTCTTATAGCTGAAGGAAGGAATTAATTTTCTTATAAATTTAAGTCTCTGTTGTCAGTATTTCTTTCATATATAGACCATAAATAGAATGGTATGTTTCCTAGTTAGGAAATGAAGCTCTAATGTCTATGCTTCCAGAGAAATACATAAAGCTTATACATTAGATTTAAGAAAATCTCACTGATACTATAAAGGCTTATGCAAGCTCTTTAAGAAATACTAAGTCTTAGCATTTCATGTTTCTCCTCTGTTTTTCTTCCTGTACTGCAGGAGGCCCAGTTGATTGTTGATAGCAGGTTAGTGTTCATGTGACTTTTCCTCTTCCAGTCACCATCCTGGGCCTAAATCATCTGTAAAAATGGGAAAGAAAATAGCCATGCCTCTTATTTCAAATGGCTGTTAATAGAATCTAATGAGCATGTGGACATGAACACCCTTTACAAATTATCTATTTTTATTTATCTGTTTCAATTTCAACATTAGAAGATTTGAAAATTAGATTTAGTCATTTCTGAAGTCTCGACTGGTTCGAACTATGTGAGGGCAAATCCAGCACCTACTGATTTGAACGTAGTAATTATATGGTAAAACTGAGTAAGCAAAATACTTAACTTTCTTAAGTTAAAATCCCTGTCATCCATCCACATGGTAAGCTTTGTCCAGCAGCTCTGCCAAAGGGCTGTATGAGAAGGTGTGGTTGGCCTCCCTGACTTAGCCTCTTCAGGTGAGGGATATAATTTTAAGACACCCTAGTTTCCCTGAATAATTTATTATCCATCTATAATATAACTTACTTAAAATATTTGAAGATATTTATATAATTATGCTCTACCATCTTTTACTATAAGATTTCCAAGAGCTTACTTCTTGTATGAAATTAATTTACCAACCTCTCACTTTAACCAAATAAGTCATTGTTCTGCTTCTACAATTGTAGAACTGAACTATTTTCCACATTTGCGTTTTAGATTTTTTTACCAGTTTCTCTCTTTTTTTTAATTATTTATTTACCCTTATCAGATACATAACTGGATACATTTGAAAGAGCTTGACATTTAGAGTGAGATAAACCTTCATTTAAATCCCAGCCTTGGCAATTTATATCTGTGGTCCTGAGCAAGTTCTTTAACTTTTTTTGTTGGCCTCAGTATCCCTTCTGTGAAATGAGAACATGGACCTCATAGGCTATATGCATTATCCATGAGAATTAAAAGTCATATAAATTGCTTAGCACAGTAAATCCTTAATGTATACTATTTATCATAATAATTAGACAATGAGTAAGGATAGTATAATTGAAAAACATGTAGGTGAAATTTTAAAATGAGTAAAATTAGTTTCCTTAAAAATATCAGAAGTATAAACTCAGAGAGTAGGATCATTTTTGGCATTCATTTGTTCAAAAAATATCTGAATGCTTACTGTGTGCGAAGCACACTTCCAGGAGTTGACTGTAAAATGATGGACAGTGCAGGCAAGTCCTTGCCCTCAAGTAGCCCTTCTAGTTAGGAAAGACTGAAAATTAACTCACAAATAAATGTATGTGGTGATTTCAGATGTGATAGGAACTATGCAGAAAACAAAACAGGTTATGAGATAAAGCATGCCAAGTGTGCCCAAGGAGTGCCACGTTAGTGATGGTGACCAAGGCAAGACTCTGCTGTCACACTGGAGCGAGGACCTGTAAAATTGGCAGAGCCTACAATCTGGATATCTAAGCTAAGAGATGCTCAAATGGAATGAGCTTTGTATCATCCAAAGAGAGAAGGAAGACCAGTGTGACTAGAGCCTAGCGGATGCAGGGGAGCCTGGAGTGAGATTTTGTGGAAGATGGTCAGCCCTGGAGAGGAGTTTAGATTTTATTTTGATTTCAAGAGGCCTGTAGTGACAGGGCCTTATTTCGTTTTAAAATGACCACACTGGCTGATATAAAGAGAATGGACTTCAGGAGATGTGGAATGTGCTATTGATGTATCTCAGGAGCTTAAAAATGGTGGAATGTAGGAGGTTACTGACAGTGAAGATGGAGAGAAGTAATCAGGTGTGAGTGTACGGTGAGGGTAGTCCTAAAAGGAGATGCTTAATAATTGCATGTTGGGGATAATTGAAGTGGCAAAAGGGTAGAAGTCAGGGATAAGTCCCAGAGATTTGGCCTGCCTGTCACGTGGCTAGAAGTGCATTCCTGTGGCAGGGGAGACTAGGAGAAGGGGAGGTGTGTAGTGCAGTGATTGTGAAAATGTGGATGCTGGAGATAGAAAAGGTTGTTTCCATCTTCGTCACTTACCAGCCATTGGCAAGTTTTTAAAATTCTCTGTGCCTTAGTTTCCCCACTTCTAAAGTGAAAATTGTAATACTTGTCTCATTACTTGCTCTAGAAGGAGATCTGAAGGGGATTATGCATTAAAATTGTTTATAACAGTGCTTGGCATATGGTAAATTTTATCACTGAAAGAAGATCAAAAGAGAAACATTGACATGTAAGGTTTGAATATCTGTTGGACATCTGAGTAACAGTACCCAGCATTGGGTAACAGCTGTGAAGATGCCAAAAAGTGATCCAGTTTGAAATGGATGCTGGAGGTAGATCTGAAGAGATTTGCTAATAGTGTCATGGTTGACTGGATGGACTCTGGAAGAAGATGAGCTTGCAAACCATCTTCACCACTTTCGAGCTATGGGTGTGTGGTAGCCTGAGTGCCTCAGCTTCCTCAGTTTGAAATGAGAAGCCTAATGGAAACTATCTCATAGTTTTGTTCTAAGGATTAAACATCTAATTTATGATGCGTGCCAGTTAGTAAGGGAGAATGATCACAAGTCATATTTGGACAAGGTAAATTTGATATGGGTTTTCAACATACAAGTGAAGATGTGTTGAATAAACAGTCTAGAGTTCAGAAAGACTCAAAGCTCAAGATATAAATTGGGCCATTCATCAGCATAGTAATGGTATTTAAAGCTCCAGGACTAGATGAAATCTCATGGGTTTACTCTAAGGATTAAAAAGCTAATACATGTTACCTCCTAATTTTTGTTAGTGGGAAAATGAACAAGTGAAGTAGAAAAGAGGACAAGGTTGGGAACATTTCACAATTAAGGTATACTCAGGGTAGAAGTAGCAGGGAGTCAGAAATAGTTCCATGCCTCACTAACTTTTAGGGAAAGTCTTATTCCTAAATTAACTCATGAAACAGTCTCATTTGAAGTTCTAGATCACAAACTACCCTCCATTTAACATTTCACTTAATGCCTTCAAATTAGATTGCAGGCTTCTGACGGATCACATAATGCGGTGTATTTCTTTTGGTTTGTCACTGCCCCTAACTTGGTGTGATGCAAATAGAAAGTGCTCATTCCCTCTTTAATTGATCATTTAATGTGGTGACTGAAATATGTTTTCCTTAGTACCACATGGTAGAAGACTAGCTGCTGGGGCCCTGAATCATTTTATTCTAAAGAAGACATTTAAGGGGATAGTTCATTTTATTGCTACACCCCACCTCCCCACCCCCAATGACTTATGTTGGAAAACTAAAAGAAACTAACGGTTAGGGCTCAAAATACACCTTAATTCATACAAGTAGAATCCAAAGATTGTCTTTCTCCTACTATAAAAGCCTATATGGAAAGTAAAAAGATAATGTGTTTTGGACCTGAGCAAGACAATGGAGAAATTTCAGATACACAGCAGAGCAAGACTTTGCCAATTTATTAATCTTCTGAACCATAATCATCTCGTATATAAAATGGAAGTAATACCTGCCTCATAATGTTTGAAATGGCTGAACAAGGGTGTGTCCTCAAATAATTATCTAATTATCTATCCTACAAAATATGCTTAATCTAGGGAAATGTTTTGAGCGTCCAGAAATTCCTATTTTACTGTGCACACCAACTCCAAATACACTATCAATTCATTGTAAGCTTAAAAAACTCAACCTATTTTGGAAAGGATGTATATAGCCTAAGTAGTAAGTATATGTGTGTATATAAATTTGTGGCTATAAAATTGCAGAGTTGTGGAAATGTGCTTTTTACTTTTACAGACATAAATTACTTTTCTTCTCATTTCTAAATGATTCTTCACATGTAATAGGAGGGACTTCTTACAGCTGTAGTAGTTTTTTTTTTCTTTCTTTTTTTTTATTATTATGTTATGTTAGTCACCATACATTACATCATTAGTTTTTGATGTAGTGTTCCATGATTCGTTGTTTGCGTATAACACCCAGTGCTCCATGCAGAACGTGCCCTCTTTTTTTTTTTTTAAATTATTTATTCATGAGAGACAGAGAGAAAGAGAGAGAGAGGCAGAGAGAGAAGCAGGCTTCCTGCGGAGCAGGGAGCCCGATGCGGGACTCGATCCCAGGACTCTGGGATCATGACCTGAGCCGAAGGCAGACGCTTAACCATCTGAGCCACTCAGGCACCCCTAGAACGTGCCCTCCTCAATACCCATCACCAGGCCAACCCATCCCCCCACCCCCCTCCCCTCTAGAACCCTCAGTTTGTTTTTCAGAGTCCATTGTCTCTCATGGTTCATCTCCCCCTCCGATTTCCCCCCCTTCATTCCTCCCCTCCTGCTACCTTCTTCTTTTTTTTTTTTTTAACATAAATGCTATGGTGAGCGCTGTAGTAGTTTTGTTTAATTTTGTTTGCTTGTTTGTTTTTATTTTTATTTTATTATGTATTTATTTTTTATTATATGCTTGTTTGTTTTTAAACAGATTTAGCAGCATTCACAGTCAAGGACTGTCATGGTCTCATTATTTCCTGGCCCCTAGAGGAGAGCTATGCTAATTAAGTACATTTAGTGGGGAAAATTAATGTTTCTTTGTCTGTGTTCTCCTTGAGCAGCTATTTCTTTACTTACTCGTGCCTGTTAAAATTTATTAACCATGGTGTATACATCCAAGTAAAGGAAGCCTGCCGTCTTCTCTGCTCCCTGCCTCCCCACACTGAATTTACCAGGTAGAAAATTTGCATAGTTACACAAACCAGTCAGCTTCTTGAGAAAAAAGTTGCTACTGAACAATTTATTGTAGTGCTAAACCTCAGAAAAATTCAACAGCTTTTGTAGATCCAGTGCTGATTTTCACTTTCAAGCCAGGAGCTAAATATATAAATCATGTTTAACACAGTGTACCTGTCTTTAGAAAGCTGTTTATAGTCATGTTTTATATATTAGTTTTCCTAGTTGAGAGCTGCATGCTTTCTTTGCCCTCCTGTTCTTTGTATCAAGCAAACAACACACACACGCGCACACTTCCCTATTACAAATATGGTGCATTTATGACATTTTATTCCATGATTAGTTTTCCACCTGCATCCTCATACCACTGCTTCATTGGTACTTTAAATAAACTGGATTCTTTGCAATTCATGGCTCTTTTACAAGTTTTCATTTTGTCACTAAAGTTTTTTTTTTTCTTTTAATATATTGTGTAACAAATTAATACTGTTATCAATACATGTGTTTTGATTTGCATTGATTTATATATATATATAAAATCTTTATATCACATCTTTCTATTCTAAAGAGATACTAATAAATTCCTTGGGTTTTTTGTTTGTTTTTAATGAGTCAGTTTTTTTAAGTCATGCCCAATCTACTTAACCTCTGTGTACCTTGATTTTCTTATGTATGACATGCATTGTATGAGTGAATTGAAGGAGATAATCTGTGTATAGTACTGAGCCCAGGGCTTCATTTACCTCTTATAACTGTTGTGTTAGTTATCTCATGAAAAGAAGAGATTGTTGTCCTGTCTCTTTCAATTTTGAGGGGCTCTGAAATGGCTTTTGCTAATAGTAATGATTCTATGCCATTTTCCCAGCCCAGGCAGTTTTCACCTATTATCTCTTGACACACTACATTTGGAAGTTCTGAGTTGCCATGCAGAATTTCTGAATGCTCTTGAGATCTCCATGTTGGAGAGGCCATGGGTAAACTGTCTAGTCCACAGCCTTAGCTGAGCCTAGGATTATGGCCATTTCCATCAAGACTTCAGACATGTGAATGTCTGAATGTTCCAGATTAGCCCATCTACCAGCAGAACACCATAGAGACCTTTGTTCATGTTCCATACAACAGAATAATTTCTTAGCCAAACTGAATTCCTGACCCACAGAATCTTGAGATTTAAGAAAATGGTTATTCCCGTAAGAGCCAGTAAGTTTTGGACAGCAATAAACAACTAATGTATGGAAATAAAATGTCTTTTGTATCCTGTGATATTACTAAAATCATTTATTAATTTCTAATATTTATCTGTATATATCCTTTATATATATTATATATATATCTGCACATTCTTAATGTACATATGATTTTTAAAATATATAATCATTTCCTTGAGAATAGTTACTTTTATTCCTAAGTTCCAGTGTTAATTCATTCATTGTTATACACCTTCTACCAGTGACTAGGGCCTTTGGAACATTGTTGAATAAAAGTGATGACAGCACGAGAGTAGTACTCTTCTTTACTTCAGCGGTAAAGCTACTAAGATTTCTTCATTTAGTAAGATGTCTGCTTTAGGTTTTTTGTAGATACTTCTATTAGATTAAGAAAGCTCCTCTTTAAAAAAAAAAAAAAAAAAGGGCGCCTGGGTGGCTCAGTTGGTTGAGTGACTGCCTTCGGCTCAGGTCATGATCCTGGAGTCCCGGGATCGAGTCCCGCATCGGGCTCCCTGCTCGGCAGGGAGTCTGCTTCTCCCTCTGGCCCTCCCCCCTCTCATGTGCTCTCTCTCATTCTGTCTGTCTCAAATAAATAAATAAAATCTTTAAAAAAAAAATAAAGCTCCTGATCATATCTATTTTCCTGAGAGGAGTTGTTTTTTTAAGCCAAGAATGGTTCTTGAAACTATTTTCTAAAAGTATTTGTATATTATTTTTCTCCTCTCTCTAATATGAAGGTTCCAGGAGGTTATACATGTTATGTATGTTTCTTACTACAACTTTAGCAACTAGAACAGTCACTCTTGAATAAATCTTACTGAATACATAAATAAATAACAGAAAAGATATTTGAGCATGTGAAAGTTAAACTTACAGAAAAATTAATCAATTAAATTTGAAGATGTGAAAAATTATAGAGAGAAAGCTATTGTAAATATTAGGATGGGTAAAATCTCTTCTGTTTTATTTTTTTTAAGATTTTATTTATTTATTTGAGACAGAGAGAATGAGAGACAGAGAGCATGAGAGGGAGGAGGGTCAGAGGCAGAAGCAGACTCCCTGCCGAGCAGGGAGCCCGATGCGGGACTCGATCCCGGGACTCCAGGATCATGACCTGAGCCGAAGGCAGTCGCTTAACCAACTGAGCCACGCAGGCGCCCCAAATCTCTTCTATTTTAAAGAGTTAATATTATCAAACATTAGAAGTCTGAGGATGACACAAGTTCATAATTGAGTTGATTAACATATATTATTTTCCCCCAGTTTTGTTGAGATATAATTGACATACAGTACTGTATAAGTTTAAGGTGTACAGCGTGATGACTTGACGTATATATAGCATATATATTCGTATACATATATATGTGTATTAATAATTTATCATACAAGCGTATCATGGGATAATGTGTAATTGTCAAAAATACAGAGGCACTAATACATAGTTGGTAAGGAATGAGCTCCAACAGCTTGAAAAAGAGAAACAAAACAAGGTACAGTATAGTAATTAGAACATAATGTAATTTATATGTAAAAATAATGTTTACCTAATTCAAGGTTCTTCCACCTATTTTGTAGCTTAGGAAACTGAGTTATGGGCTGATTATATAACTTGTCCCTGGTCACATAGCTAGGTAAGTCTGTTTATCTGAAAGTATTCATAATAAATTAGTGAGACTAGGCATCTCTGGAGAAGGAAATTGGGAAGTAGAAGGTGAAGGACAGGAATGAAAGAGACTTCTTATTTTATTGTTTCTTATACTTTTGAATTTATAGTGTATACATATATTATCTATATATGTATATCGCATTATCTATTCTGTTAAATAAACATAAGTAATTTTTAAAACTGCTGCTATATTTACATAGGATTATTGTGGCAATTTTCTACAATTGCACATGGTTTAAATATTTTTCAGTTCTAATATTGTTATTCTATTTGTATTTTTTGAGACTCCTTAAGGGTTTAATAAGCATATAGATTAATAAAGTGCTGTTTATATACTAATAACATTGTTAAAACTTCCAAATGCATGTGAAAAATGCAAATATGTTTTTTTTTGGAAAAATGAGGTCACATTTGTTTCCATGAAATTTAGTGAAACGTGGGATTTGATTCTAGTACAGTTGATATTACATTTTAATGAAAGCTTGTGTTCACAATTTGAAATTTTTGAAGGTTGTAATTGTAATTTTAAGAGGTCCTAAAGGCCTTATTCCTGTAAGTGCCTTAATCGAACTGAATAAAATAATATCCAGAAGAGTCACACAAAATTACGTTATGATTCAGTGTGTCCTTTACCTCCTAGAAATAAAAATAACAATGAATATATAATCCATAGAATGAGTGATTTTTTTAAAGAATACCTCATGCGACATTTTGATAGGAGTGAGTAAAAATTTGTTTGCTATGCTCGAGTATGCTTTCCCAACAAAAATGTTCCTTTGCTTATAAAAATGTTTTCCTCAAAAGTAATTAAATTTGGAAACATATTTACCTCCTTCTGCCTACACATATGGTTACCTTGCTCAGAAGAGATAAATACCTGCTGTACTCCAAAATTATGAACATATTTTGAAAAGTACTGAAAAGTTCTTGCATGCATTGATAAGGAGAGGAATTACTTGTAAATAAATTATAATCAATTATGTAAGGTTTTATGTTACTTTGGATGTAATTGGTATTCAAGAAAAATATTGTTCTGGGGTGCCTGGGTGGCTCAGTCGTTAAGTGTCTGCCTTCGGCTCAGGTCACGATCCCAGGGTCCTGGGATCAAGCCTCACATCGGGCTCCCTGCTCAGCGGGAAGCCTACTTCTCCCTCTCCCACTCCCCCTGCTTGTGTTCCTGCTCTCGCTATCTCTCTCTGTGAAATACATAAATAAAATCTTTAAAAAAAAAAAAAAAGAAAGAAAAATATGGTTCTGACACTAGTTAAAATGATAAGAAAGACTTTATTCAAGACTGTTGGGATAGGTGTCAAGACTATCACAATAGAGGAGAGGGATATCAGGCTCAACTCTGAATATATTAAACACAGCTGGGGATTTATAGCCTAAGAGCAGAGTGGGTGGGGGTTGGAAGTTGGTGGATAGAAATATCAAGGTTGGTGGAGAAGATATCAAGGGTAGGGGGATTCTTGATAAACCAACATAACAAGATTTGTGCTGAAGGCAGATCTGGGTGATCAGATATTGAGAGAGAGGAATAAGGAATTTGATCCGATATAAAGGGTGGTAAGATTACCAAAGGTGAGGGGAATCTCATTTAACTGCCGTAGTAGGATTCTTGCTACAGCTGACTGAGGCCAAAGGATGAGGCCTAGACAGAAAAAGCTTCAGAGGAACCTATTTGAAGTTTGGTCATTGAGAAAGTCTTTGTCACCAGTCAGAATATGGCAGATGCAGCTACAAATCAATAGAATATGAGGCATATGTAGAGTACGCAGACTCCCATTAGCACAGAGGGCTGTCTGGCCTGCCAGACATGATGAGCATTAACATTGACTTCCTGCGTCTTTCTTGAGCATGTTGAGCTGCTTTTGGTATGCCACATGCTGCCTATGAGGGGACACCTGACCTTCAAGGAAATAGAAAAGAGATCTGCAAGAAGAGATCACTAGACATGCCAGCCAAGAGTAAGCAGTGGCCAAGGCAATGAGAAAGACTGGTCAGTTCCAATATAGGTAGCGCACATCATCCACACCATCACTTCCTCCTTGCTCACAGTTGCTATTTAGCTTATTGAAGCAAATAAATAAATTAAAGATCTTTAAGCCAAATCATGTTGGTATACAGTTTCTCTTGATATTATCTGCTCATCTTGTCCACCTTGGCCCTTGTTTTGACTTTGAAACATAGCTATTCAGAATAAAAGAGACATGACCCCTTGATGATCTTTCTTAAAATTCCCTGGTTTAGGATTGTTTTGCCATCTTTACTGATATTCATGGGGTAAGAGTGTTTTGTTTGTGCATAATAGATTTTTAATAGCCCTAACAAAATTATAACCATAGTACTACTGAAGTCACAGTATAAGGAACACCATGACATTAAAGGGTAAAGGATGGTCCATAACACTTTAGCCCTAGTCTAATCACAAAATGTTTCTCTTGGATGCCTTGGCGTTCTTTGTATGTGTGGAGTTGGGGAGGAGGTGATGGATGATTTAGTAAACAGGCAGGGATCCTGGAGTGCTTGAGGAATGACCCAAACATGTGTTCTGGACACTTGGACCTTGTTGGATCTGTGCAGCAGCGGGAAAGAGGGGAAATTATGGGAAGAACCATATAAACAAAGCCTTGACTACCTAAATGTAGTCAGGAAACATTATATGGCAACTGAAGTTTTCTGTTCAATTCTAAGTCTTAAAAAATGAAGCCCTCTTCATTTCTTGTTCTCTCATCACAAACTTCAGTCTCTCTTTTTCCTTCTTGTCTTCCACAATATCCTTTTTCTGTCTTTCCCTCGGAGACTCCCAAAGCTCACATAATAATGTTCTTGAACTGCACGGGAGAACAAGGAGCATTGAGGTGTGCTGCAACCAAGGCTAGGAGCATCTTGCCTTATCAGTTATCTGTTTTTTTTTTGTTTTGTTTTGTTTTGTTTTTAAGATTTTATTTATTTATTTGACAGAGAGAGAGAGAGAGATAGCAAGGGCAGGAACACAAGCAGGGGGAGTGGGAGAGGGAGAAGCAGCCCTCCCGCGGGAGCAGGCAGCCCGATGCGGGGCTCGATCCCAGGACCCCAGGACCATGACCTGAGCCGAAGGCAGACGCTTTAACGACTGAGCCACCCAGGTCGCCCTGCCTTATCAGTTATCTGAATAAGATATGTGGCTGCCTCAGTACCACAGCCAGAACAGTGTAAGAAGAGAAAAAGAATATTGTAGTGAGAATTACTAATAAGTTGTAATAGTGACTCTGAAATCTTTAAAACTGGGAAATTGCCAACTTCGAAAGTAAAACAAATGCTTTCTTTTTCCTATTGAAAATGTCATCCATTTAACCAGCTTAGAGTGGAGGGAGAAAGATAGCTCTGTCAAACAGTGTATTTGACTTTATTTTTTGAGTTTTGAGTGTGCTACATTTTTATTTTTTTCTATTGAATTATGAAAGGTTTGCGTATTTTGTGAGAAAAATAAAGATGAAATGATGAAAAATAATGCTTAACTTTTGTTAATCACTCACCATGTTCCAGGCACTGTCCTAAGTGATTTACTTGCACTATCTCATTGAATTGTAGGAAGCAGAGGCAATGTTTTGAAACCTGTGTTTAGATAACTAGCTTAAAGATGCTCAAGGGTATACTGTTGAAGAATAGTCTTAACTCCTATTTCATTTTGAGCCTGACTGGTGATTTAGGAAATTTATTTATTTTTTGTAATTTTTGTTACTGTTTGGAAGGTAATCTGTGGCTAAAGAAGTTGAAATATAAAAGGTTGATACCCCTTTATGTGTTTGTCTGTCTAAGGCGAGGAGTTCCTAAGACGTTCACTTGGGTCCCTCTGACTTGAGGTGAGCTCCCCTGGGTGTTTCCACCTTTCAGAGCCATTCTTGTTGCTAGACTGGCCCTTGTGGTTCTTATGATTGCAAGATGCACCTCAGCAACAATCAACAAGGCACTTTGAGAAAACAAGGTTTGTTACTCACAAATCCTAGGAGGGCATACCTAGCATATCAGGGGCCCCATAAACAGGTTGCTTGTAGAAAGAGAGGGAAGAGAGGGATGGAAGGAGGGAACCTGGAGTTCTGCCTTTATTGGGATTAAGGGTGGGCTGCCTAGGGTTTCGTGAGTTTACTCTTTACTGGGGAAAACATAAGAGCAAGAATTAGGGTGCAGGAAGGGAAAAGCAGATCACTTAGTGGTCAGTTATCCAGGTCACCCAGGGCTTTCTACAAAGAGAACTTCATGGGTGGAGTTGACCTGGTTTCTTATCCAGTTTCGTTGTTTTACTTGTTAGCTGTGTCCTGTAGCTGGCAAAGTTTATTCCAGATGGATGCCTTTGAAGTGGATGTGTAGCACTCTTACCTACAGTTTCTTTTAGATGTATGAGTGCTCCTGAGTCACTAAATTTCAATAACATTTGCAAATTCCAAATTGAGTCAGAGAATTAATTGCAAATTTAAGTAAAATTATAATTAATTTTAAAAAGCAAACATATTTCCAAACTGTATGTCATATAAAGTACACAAGTTTAGAGTTGTTAAACGAGATTTGAATTCAGATACTTCCCCATAAACTCTGTTGACCTGCAGCAAATTACCTCTGCTTTCTTTCTTTTTTTTTTTTTTAAGATTTTATTTATTTATTTGACAGAGAGAGAGATAGCAAGAGCAGGAACATAAGCAGGGGGAGTGGGAGAGGGAGAAGCAGGCTTCCTGCCGAGCAGGGAGTCCGATGTGGGACTCGATCCCAGGACCCTGGGATCATGACCTGAGCCGAAGGCAGATGCTTAACGATGGAGCCACCCAGGCACCCTTACCTCTGCTTTCTGAGTCTCATTGGTCTCATCTATAAAATGGGGCTAACGGTGAATTACTACCTGGGGTTATTTATGAGAATCAAATGAGATAATCTTATAAAGCATTTAGCAAGATATTTGACACTGGTAAGTTCATAATCAGGGGTAGTTTTTATATAAGTGTAGGAAATTCTATGGATTAAATACTAGAGAGTTCTAAATCATAAAAATAGTTATATACTATTAGTAAATGATAATTTATAATAACACAAAGAACATTAGAACATAATATTTTAGTAAGTCAGGTGAGAGCACTTAAATTGAGGAATTTAAGTTCCAGCCCTTCTTTCTGTACTTCTGACAAACATGGGCAAAATGGGAAACTGAAGAGATCACAAAAGACCAGGGTAATTCATCCATGAACAACTAAATTCCATCTACTTTTATTTTTTTAATTTATGGATGAAGCAATAAGCACCAAACATTTATAGATAATATAATCAATTCTAATGTAAATAAAAATATCCCTAACTTGAGATTTAAGAAAATCAAATAAGGTAGAGCCATGGAGAATAAAGGAAGGCAGACGTCATTTGTTTAACTCTTATATGATTCAAATGAATGGATATTTTACCTCAGATTTAACTGTGATATTTAGGACAGGGCAACAGGTGCCTGGGTCATTTTTCCCCCTAAAAACAAACACACATGATCTGTTTCTCTGCCCTAATAAATGAAGTTTGGGCTGAAGACAACTAGAACCTAGAACATTGTGTGTTGACAGAACCTAGAACATTAGGGTGAGTGACTGTTCACCAGTCTCAGCTCTCATTAATCACACTCCTATTGCAGGGAGGGGCAGAATCACAAAGAAGTGATTAGACTGTCTGGTTACTGCTGGAACTCTAGCCCAATACTTCTGCCAGTTCTTAGTTTGGGAAGGAAAAGGAGCAGGAAGTAACTCATGTAGAGATACTCAATTATGAGGAAACTAAACACCACCTTCATGTCACCCTGTCTCTAAACCACCAACCACATCTACAAAACATTTACCAGGCTCTCTTCCTTTACTCTGCAAAGGTTGCAAAGCTCAAAGCCTTGCCTGGATTGAGTTTTGTAAAGATATTGCAAACCTTCCATTGCATCTTCCTTTTCCTTGGCATTCCACACTGGGTGGCTTCCTTGAGCTGTAAAATAAACACTCCAAAGTCCCAGGAATGTGAGAATGGGTTACTCATTCATCATGGCATTCAGTCATCATGATGGTTTGGTCAGTCAGTGAACTCATTGTCTCCTCTGCCACATAACACCCGGTTGATATCCTCTCACCCCAGTGGTGTGGGGTGTAGTGACAAAAACCTAGGGAGGGGCCGGCCACTGGTGGCTGAGTTCATTAAGCTAAGGTCATGTTCTCAGGGTTGTGAGATAGAGCCCACATCCTGCATAGAACTCTGCGTGGAATGTGGAGTCTGCTTAATATTCTCTCTCCCTCTCCTCTTCACTCCCGCCACCCCCCCCCCCGCCCCACAACTTGCACAGGAGCTCTCTCTCTCTAAGAAAAAAAAACAAAAACAAAAAAAAAAACGGGATATTTAGAACATGAGGAAAACAAAGAGTGGTGGAACCCACATGGCATTAGGAACACCTTAGTTCCTTTCTGAGTAAGTGTAAGTTCTAAAAAATAAGTATTATTCTTTGTTTAAAAAAAATGGCAGAACTACATTTGAGCTGTAATTTTCCAATTCCAATAGCTGTACATTTCCACCACACTACAGTATCAAATGACATACATTATGGTATATCATACGGTATATGATGAAGAGGAAAAACAAGGGAGAAAACACATTAGATTCAAAGATGCCCCTTATAATGTTTCTTATTTTATAGTTTTTTGTTTTATTGAGATATAAGTGGCATATAACATTATATTAATTTCAAGTGTACCTCATTTAGCCCATGGCTGCCTGGCTGTATAACCGATATTTTGGGTTTTGTTTGTCATTTTTGACTAATCGGAGTTTTAAAGGGTAGTGATGCTCACTTAAGTGTAATGGCATTCCGCCTGAAACTGCTGGACCTGGCCTGTTTGGGCAGCGGACCCATGTGGTCCCTTACTCAAAATTATAATAAACATAGTTAGAATTTATAAAGTCTATTTTTTTCTTGTAGAAACAGAAAACTGTTACTTTATGGGTAGCATCAAGAGCCCCAACTTCACTTTATCCTCAGGTATAAAGATATAGTTTCAAGGGCACCTTTGCCAAACATTGCCAAATCCTCTGAGACCAAGAACAACTTTTTTTTAATAATAAGTTTAATCCATGAATATCAGTTCTCTAGATTGTAAACTTGGGCAGCATTGACAGAAATTGCAATATGGAGCATTAAACTTCCTACCTACATCCAGAAAGCTTTCACACTCCTCTTTCCGAAGTCTCAGATTTGTGCTATTGGGTTCTGGCAGCGATCTGAGGGTGCAGAGAAAATAATTTGGTGTTTAATTCTCAAATCTGTGGAAGAAAGAATTGTTGAGAGAAGAAACTACATAAATAATTATAGTAGAAGTCAAAATGAAAAGTGAGGGAGGAATTAATGCTATTGATTTGGGTTTTCTAGTCAGTAACAGTGTATTGTATAAAGGCTGCTAGGATGAAATAAATGATACTCATTGCTCTGTTCCCACAGAGTGGAAGGAGGCCTGCAAAATAGTAGCCTTTCAGTGTGCTGTTTACCTGTCAAATGAATTAATAATGAATGAGTAAAGGAATAAAGAGCCCTTTTTATATTTAGAAAAATGATTATTTCAAAACACATACTGAAAAGAACTTAATGTTGAGCTATAACAATTTGAAAAAAAAATCTAAACCTTTTTTGTGACTTTAAATGAGGGAGAATATCAGTAGGAAAACAAAATAACATTAGATTTAAACATCAATCAATATCAACTGTAAAATACTCAGTTAAAAAAATGTGCTCTCATTTTGGCAAATAAATTTGAGTTTTTTTAAATTATAAAATAACTTTGCAAATACCAAGTAAACTTTAGCAACAATATTATTACATTATTAGTAGAAATAAAACAATGTTTCTCAAAATATAAGCTCTTACTAAAGGCCCCACTCTGCTTTGTCATCATTCTTTTAAATACTGTAATGTCCTTTCTTGCTCTTTTCCATGTTTGGCAGAACATGGTATTATGCAGTAGCTTGAATGTCTATTCTCAGTTTCCAATTTTTTAGATACTGAACATATTTATTTTTATTTTATTTTATTATGTTATGTTAGTCACCATACAGTACATCATTAGTTTTTGATGTAGTGTTCCATGATTCATTCTTTGCATGTAACACCCAGTGCTCCATGCAATAAGTGCCCTCCTTAATACCCATCACCAGGCTAACCCATCCCCCCACCCCGCTCCCCTCTAGAACCCTCAGTTTGTTTCTCAGAGTCCATAGTCTCTCATGGTTCGTCTCCCCCTCCAATTTCTACCTCCTTCGTTTTTCCCTTCCTTCTCCTAATGTCCTCCATGCTATTCCTTATGTTCCATAAATAAGTGAAATCATATGATAATTGACTTTCTCTGCTTGACTTATTTCACTTAGCATAATCTCCTCCAGTCCCATCCATGTTGATGCCATCAGAAAAGATGAATACCCAACTTTTGTATCAACATGGATGAGCTTATTTAATTTTTAATATAGAAAAAAAGATTTTAGTATCAAAATGTGATTTGAAATACATTGCTGATGTAAGGAATGTGTGATAATGTTTTAATTAGTTTGCTTGACTGCTAGAGATTGTTAGGTAAATGAATCCTATCATTTTCATTTAAGTAAAGCTCTTTTCATAAAAGAATGCTAGATTTACTTGAAATTAATAACCAAGCTAGTCAGGATACAATGAGAATTGGGCATGCTCTTCCCTAAACAATTTTTCCTTGGAGGTTACAAGTTAAAATAACAGCTAAAAGATAGTAGTATCTGAGAGTCTTTAATAGTTTGTAGATGTTCTGTAAAATTTCCAAATAAGAATTAACTGAATGTTCCATGAAATGTATTACTGTATATATATTATTGTAGTCAAATAGCCAAATAAATAAAACATATAAGTCAAATAAATAAAAATATAATTAACCTAGTGACTTTAAAATTTTACAACTGTGTGCCCATTTTAAAAAGAAAGTGTTACATGCATTGGATTCAACCATTAAGCAAAGAGAAAATATTTTTCAATTAGTGGCCGTACCAAGACCTTGGTCACTCAGTTCTTTCTACCCTACCCAGTCTTCTGCTTGAATTTCATGACCCAGGCTAAACTTCACCCTCAACCACTTAGTGTTTTGTTTTGTTTTTTTTTCCCACCAGCCTAGATTTCCAACCTCTTTGCCACCCCCATATGTCCATGCCATTCCTTGTCTCTGCACCAGTCCCAATTACTGCATCCAGTAATAACTGGAGAGTTAAACAGAGGTCTCATCTCTTTCTAGGGCATTTGGTCCAGGCAGCTGAGGCCACTTGGCTGCATATCTAGTCTCTGCCATCTCAGGCTCTTGAGGCAGGCTGTGCTAAATGAGCCTTAATTCCCTAAACATAACGCCCAAAATCAGGTCAGTCTTGCTTTGTGACCCATTTGGACTTTATGCTCTACATCTAGTATTTAAGTTTCTTTCTTTTTTTTTTTTTAAGATATTTTTTATTTATTTACTTGACAGAGAGAGAGCACAAGTAGGCAGAGCGGCAGGCAGAGGGAGAGGGAGAAGCAGGCTCTCCGCCGAGCAGGGAGCCCGATGCGAGGCTCGATCCCAGGACCCTGGGATCATGACCTGAGCCGAAGGCAGCCGCTTAACCGACTGAGCCACCCAGGAGCCCCTAGTATTTAAGTTTCAATCTGGTTCCCTTTTTCCGGAATTGTTTAGGCATCCATCAGAGGTTTAGTCACCAAGTCTCTGCAGTGTTCTTTATGCCTTCCCCGACTTTGTCCTATGCCATACTCCAGTCCTGCCTGGTGTCTTGCTACCTGCTGGAAGAATTATATAATATTTCCTCTCTCAATCTTAGAATACTTTCATATTTCTAAGTATCACCTATGCAAAAAATCATAGAGAGAAATTTAGTTTAAGATCAATCTATATAAGATCTATATTTAAACATATTAAATGAAACAAAGTTTATCCATTTTATAAGCAAATAAAATCTATTCCACTTAAAATCTTTCAGAGACCTTTTATAATTTAATACATAATTTCATTTGGTTTTTGATACATATAATGCCTTCATCTTATATATAAATTATTTAAATATCATACCATATTAAAATAATTTTTAAATAAAATTTTAATCTGCCACCATTTGTACATCCCCTAACATCTATTTCAGTACCAGTGCCCTATTTTTAACTACTCTTATAGTTATTGGATTTCTAAAGAATTTGTGCTATAGGATTTTTGACATTTTATTTAAATAATTCAGTTAATATATCTTGTCTTCTGATGTAGCAGTTTCATTGCATTTATGTAATAAAAACAACAATTTCATTAATCAGATTTCTATTACCTTTATAGTTTACAAACTCATTTTTCTGTTTTGTTCTAGATGAAGATCAGTCTCTTTTGTATAATGACATGTGTATCCGGCCACCTTGCCAGGCGGTCACTACCATTTCTTACCTCCCCCCCGATCACAGCAGCTGCTCTAGGACTTTTCAGTTCCCACATTTTCCCATTCTCCTATGAAATGAAATATGTGTGTAATCAATCAGAATTTCACCTTAGGAGACACCCTTAGGAAACCCATTGCCCTAAAATAAATATGCTTTCATGAATTGATTTTTCCCCTGTATACTGTTTGCATTCACACACACACACACACACACACACACACACACACACACACACACAGAGTCATCCTCGGGAGAGATGTATTTTCTTATATATATAGTTGTTAAATATGAAATAATGATTCAAATGCCATCACTTTCGGAGAAACCTGGTTGAAAATCAAAGCAAAATTACTTTTATCTAGATATAACTCCAAAATGTACCACAATATGCAAACATTTAGAAAATTTATTTTACATTCATGTAATTGTAAAGGTAAATTCTCCGTATTGTGAGATTGTTAACCAAGGCATGGATTTCAGTTTCTCCTAATTTTAGCAACTGGGGCATTCTAACAAAAGTGATTTGTTTCCCCTTTATGGTTCAGTGAATCTGCTTAACTTCCTATCATTATCGTGATTTTTAAATTACATTTGTTTGCAGATTTTCTTGTATACAAAATATTGAAATATTTAATAGATTTTTTTCATCAATAGAAATTTATAAGGTTTTTTCTTCCTCAAAAAATATGAAATAAAAAAATGTTTTAAAGTAAAAGAGTACTTTTAATTACTAGGATGAATTTAAATCAACCCTCCCCACAAATTAATAAGGATAGTGACAAAATGATTTATTTAGTAATGATGTTTAATGTGTTACTCTAAGCAGATGAACATTAATTTTTTTCTGTCATAGAATATTAGTAAAAATATTTTTCTAGGAAAAACAGCACCATTTAATGCTTCTTGAAATTGTATTGATCATACATTCTCTATTTAGAAAATATTTGATGTATAATCTAGAAAAATAATGCAATGTTTAATTTTGTAAAGTAATTTAAATATATAAATGCCTAAAAATTAATTATCATTTATGTGGTAAAATGAAATGAAAAAAAATTCAACTATAGGGTCAAAGGCATTGTCTACATATTCATTATACAAGTATTAAAGTTTCTCTGAGTTATCCAGTATCTATTCTGCATATAAATTGACCAGTTAATTTTACCAACATAGTTGAATAAAGGAAGAATAAAACAGGATGGAGGCTATGAAATTAGTTTTTGTTCAGAAATACTTAGTGCTTGCTATTGACTAAGAACTGAGGTTATAACAACAAACAAAACAAATGCACTATAAACTTTCATGTATCCTACTCTTTAGTGAGAAAATAAAATAATTATGCAAAGAAATATCCATTTATAGACTATACTGCATACTTGAAAGACAAGAATGACATGAGAAGTTGAATGGCAGTGGGGAGCTAATTTAGAATGGGGTTGGTTTTTATGTAGAGATGCAGGAAGATTAGAAACTCTATCAGCACTACTACTTCCATAAAAATCTTTTAGGATTAACTCTTTAATAATGCATATTTTCTACTATTTTATATTTCTCCTATTACAAAATAAGCATTTATTGTCAAATTCAAAAACTCAGAAATAAACTAATAATATATGAATACACACACACACACATTATAAAACATGGTACTCGGTCTTGTAGAACAGTCAACCTTCAATTTAGTTTAACTTTTTCTAATGAGGTGATATTTTAGGTAATTCTCTTTGTTACTGGATGCGAATATTGGACTAATTTCTGCAGTCATTAACCAAAACTCATGGTAAAAGTGGATTCCTGTTAACATTCTATTTTAACAGCCTGAGACCTGATGTCACCAGTGGAAGGGATTGGGGTCAGAGGAAGTTGTAGCAAACCAAGGAAATGACTCGGGAAATAGAGAAAGACACACATCTTGTCAAGAGTGGACCAGTAATAATGTAATATCCTCCTCATAGTGGAGAATTGACACATTTGTAAGATATTAGTGAAAAAATAGTATTGGAACAAACAAATAATGAATTAATAGGTAGTATTTATTGATATTTATCATGTGTCATGAATTACACTTATGCTTTTTATTCTTGATTTTATTAGTCATCACTATAAGGTAAATACTTTTATTTTTGGCAGTCTATAGAGAAAGACACTAAGATTTAGAGAGTTTGAGTAACTTCTCAAAGGTGACTTAGGTGGTTAGTGGATGTGGTAGGCTGAAAAATGCCCCTCCAAAAGATACCTACCTCCCAATCCCTGGCAGCTGTGAATGCCACTTTAAATGGCAAAAAGAAAGTTCTTTGGAGATGTAATTAACTTAAGGGTGTTGATGTGGAGATTATGCTTGATTATCCAAGTGCAATCACATGTATCCTTAAAAGAGGAAGGCAGAGAGGTAGTTTACACCCTGACACACAGAAACAGAGATCGGAGCGATGTGGCCACAGGTCAAGGAATGCTGGCAACCCATGGATGCTGAAAGATGCAAGGAACAGATTCTCCCCTAGAACCTTCCCGGGGAACACAGCCTGTCAGCACATTGGTTTCAGTCCAGTAATACTAATACTGTACTTATGGTCTTCAGAAGTGTGAAAGATACAGTTGTGAGATAAGATACAGTTGTGAAAGACACAGTTGTGAAATAAACCAGATAATGCCTCCAGAAATAGAGCTTTCAACCACTTGCCAGATCATACATGTACCATTTTAGCATAGACATTATCAGTTTTTCCTTAGCGCCAAAAGCCAGAAGGAACATAACTAAGAAAAAGAGGGGTGTGTGTGTATGTGTGCCCCGTATATGTGTGTATATATATGTGTATATAATATATACGTGATAATTTATGAAGTCTCAAGGTCTTAAAAATAACATCTTAATTTTATAGTTTATATACACACATCTATTCACAAATACTATTTAGTTAATCCAAAGTAAGGGAAATTTCTATACAATGCTGTACCATACATTTATTATACTATATTTCTGAAGATACAGTTAACTTTTATAGATAATTAAAACTAGTTTGAATGTTAATCATTCCCTAAAGAGAAATACTTTCCTTCAAAGTTGGATTGGTACTTGCGAGAATTTTAAAATTTATCTTTACTTAGTCTTGTCACTTTAAGTCTTTCATAGCCCTTTAAAAGATTAACCTGATAACTAGATTTTTTCATTCATTTTCCTTGGCTTACGTCTACTTCCTTTCATCCACTTCATTATCATTGCACCCCATACCATACCCTTTGTGACAAATCCTGCACTGAACTTTCCCCGAAATACATTGTGTGTTTGTGCAATTCTAAGTTTGGTTCTTGGATGATACAATTAACCTTGCTCTGTTTTCTCTCATTTCTCAGAAATACTTGTGGGGTTCCCCTCCCATCTAATACTACCCAACACTTTTGTCCTAGCAGCGTCATTATGGTTGGTTTTTCCAGGATTATCAGCTATGCCTGACTAAATGAATAGAGTTAACTAAAATAAGAGGGAACAGGCATTTCAAATAAAGGGAATCATAGATGCAATGGCTGAAGCAGAGACAGGAAGACAATTATTAGAAACTGAGGGTGGGGGCGCCTGGGTGGCTCAGTTGTTAAGCATCTGCCTTCGGCTCAGGTCATGATCCCAGAGTCCTGGGATCGAGCCCCGCATTGGGCTCCCTGCTCGGCGGGAAGCCTGCTTCTCCCTCTCCCACTCCCCCTGCTTGTGTTCCCTCTCTCGCTTTCTCTCTCTCTGTGTCAAATAAATAAATAAAATCTTAAAAAAAAAAAAAAAAGAAACTGAGGGTGTGGTGGTTGCTGATGAGACATGGCACATAGATAGGTTGAGATCATATTTTGTTATGTAGAAATGTCTGGATTGTAGGGATCATCAATTTTTCCTCTCTGTCTGAGTGCTTCATACACTTTCCTCCCTTCCTGGTATCAGTTAAGTTCAAAAATAGAGACAGCCACATTCTTGCAGTATTGTACATCAGTTTGTGCAGTTTCTACAATTCAGCAGTTTTAACAGCAAGATACCTCTGTGGTCTGTATATGAGATGGCTCCCTCGATGCACAAAAACCAATATGAGTTGGACATTTGATGACAATAAAACAATATAAAAATAAAGGCTGAAAAATAAGAGCGATCATTCTGAAGAAAAAAAAAATTCATAGAATACTGATACCATGGGAGTTCTTCTTATGGAAAACATGTTCCTTCTCTTTTGCCTGTGTATTTTTTGTTGCACCAAAGAGGATATATGCTGGAGCATTTTTAGGGAAGAAAATCAATCAAAAATTATATGAAACTGTTTCACCACCACTACCACAAAACAAGCACCATAAAAAGAACAGCAAATCATTTTTAATACTTTTAGATATCAGCCAGAATTGGTTTTTGGAGTGACAGGACCTGATGGGGGTCATATGAATAGAAGAAGCATCATGATCCCTGATAATTTCTGAGCTTAGTGTGTGTGTAGTTTTGAATTCTTATCAACTGTAATAGTTTTATGGTCACTTTTTTTTTCAAATTAAATTCTCAGATTATTTGGCACTTTCAGAAACTCCTGCTTTCATTAAGAGAAGGACTTTTCATTCAAAGGAAATTATTCTATGGAATCTGACCACACTATCTAATTTTTTTTTCCAGGATTTACCTTTTTATTTATTTTTTTATTCTTATGTTAATCCCCATACATTACATCATTAGTTTTAGATGTAGTGTTCCATGATTCATTGTTTGTGCATAACACCCAGTGCTCCATGCAGAATGTGCCCTCCTCAATACCCATTACCAGGCTAACCCATCCTCCCACCCCCCTCCCCTCTAGAACCCTCAGTTTGTTTTTCAGAGTCCATCGTCTCTCATGGTTCGTCTACCCCTCCGATTTCCCCTGCTTCATTCTTCCCCTCCTGCTACCTTCTTCTTCTTTTTTTTTCTTAACATATATTGCATTATTTGTTTCAGAGGTACAGATCTGAGATTCAACAGTCTTGCACAATTCACAGCGCTTACCAGAGCACATACCCTCCCCAGTGTCTATCACCCAGTCACCCCATCCCTCCCACCCCAACCCCCACTACAACAACCCTCAGTTTGTTTCCTGCAATTAAGAATTCCTCATATCAGTGAGGTCATATGATACATGTCTTTCTCTTTTTGACTTATTTCGCTCAACATAATACCCTCCAGTTCCATCCACGTCGTTGCAAATGGCAAGATCTCATTCCTTTTGATGGCTGCATAATATTCCATTGTGTATATATACCACATCTTCTTTATCCATTCATCTGTCGATGGACATCTTGGCTCTTTCCACAGTTTGGCTATTGTGGACATTGCTGCTATAAACATCGGGGTGCACGTACCCTTTCGGATCCCTACTTTTGTATCTTTGGGGTAAATACCCAGTAGTGAAATTGCTGGATCATATGGTAGCTCTAATGTCAACTTTTTGAGGAACCTCCATACTGTTTTTCAGAGTGGCGGCACCACCTTGCATTCCCACCAACAGTGTAGGAGGGTTCCCCTTTCTCCGCATCCCCGCCAATATCTGTCGTTTCCTGACTTGTTAATTTTAGCCATTCTGACTGGTGTGAGGTGGTATCTCATTGAGGTTTTGATTTGGATTTCCCTGATGCCGAGCGATATTGAGCACTTTTTCATGTGTCTGTTGGCCATTTGGATGTCTTCTTTGGAAAAATGTCTGTTCATGTCTTCTGACCATTTCTTGATCGGATCATTTGTTCTTTGGGTGTTGAGTTTGATGAGTTCTTTATAGATTTTGGATACTAGCCCTTTATCTGATAGGTCATTTGCAAATATCTTCTCCCATTCTGTCGGTTGTCTTTTGGTTTTCTTGACTGTTTCCTTTGCTTTGCAAAAGCTTTTTATCTTGATGAAGTCCCAATAGTTCATTCTTGCCCTTGCTTCCTTTGCCTTTGGCGATGTTTCTAGGAAGAAGTTGCTTCGGCTGAGGTCAAAGAGGTTGCTGCCTGTGTTCTCCTTTAGGATTTTGATGGACTCCTGTCTCACATTGAGGTCTTTCAACCATTTTGAGTCTGTTTTTGTGTGTGGTGTAAGGAAATGGTCCAGTTTCATTCTTCTGCATGTGGCTATCCAATTTTCCCAACACCATTTGTTGAAGAGACTGTCTTTGTTCCATTGGACATTCTTTCCAGCTTTGTCAAAGATGAGTTGACCATAGAGTTGAGGGTCCATTTCTGGGCTCTCTATTCTGTTCCATTGATCTATGTGTCTGTTTTTGAGCCAGTACCATGCTGTCTTGATGATGACAGCTTTGTAATAGAGTTGGAAGTCCGGAATTGTGATGCCGCCACCTTTGCCCTTCTTTTTCAACATTCCTCTGGCTATTCGGGGTCTTTTCTGGTTCCATATAAATTTTAGGATTATTTGTTCCATTTCTTTGAAAAAAGTTGATGGTATTTTGATAGGGATTGCATTGAATGTGTAAATTGCTCTAGGTAGCATTGACATCTTCACAATATTTGTTCTTCCAATCCATGAGCATGGAACGTTTTTCCATTTCTTTGTGTCTTCCTCAATTTCTTTCATGAGTATTTTATAGTTTTCTGAGTACAGATCCTTTGTCTCTTTGGTTAGATTTATTCCTAGGTATCTTATGGTTTTGGGTGCAATTGTAAATGGGATCGACTCCTTAATTTCTCTTTCTTCTGTCTTGTTGTTGGTGTATAGGAATGCCACTGATTTCTGTGCATTGATTTTATATCCTGACACTTTACTGAATTCCTGTATGAGTTCTAGCAGTTTTGGGGTGGAGTCTTTGGGGTTTTCCACATAAAGTATCATATCATCTGCAAAGAGTGAGAGTTTGACTTCTTCTTTGCCGATTTGGATGCCTTTGATTTCTTTTTGTTGTCTGATTGCTGTGGCTAGGACTTCCAATACTATGTTGAATAGCAGTGGTGATAGTGGACATATCTGCCGCGTTCCTGACCTTAGGGGGAAAGCTCTCAGTTTTTCCCCATTGAGAATGATATTCACTGTAGGTTTTTCATAGATGGCTTTTATGATATTGAGGTATGTACCCTCTATCCCTATATTCTGAAGATTTTGATCAAGAAAGGATGCTGTACTTTGTCAAATGCTTTTTCTGCATCTATTGAGAGGATCATATGATTCTTGTTCTTTCTTTTGTTAATGTATTGTATCACATTGATTGATTTGCAGATGTTGAACCAACCTTGCAGCCCAGGGATAAATCTCACTTGGTCATGGTGAATAATCCTTTTAATGTACTGTTGGATCCTATTGGCTAATATTTTGGTGAGAATTTTTGCATCCATGTTCATCAGGGATATTGTTCTGTAATTCTCCTTTTTGATGGGGTCTTTGTCTGGTTTTGGGATCAAGGTAATGGTGGCCTCATAAAACGAGTTTGGAAGTTTTCCTTCCATTTCTATTTTTTGGAACAGTTTCAGAAGAATAGGTTAATTCTTCTTGAAATGTTTGGTAGAATTCCCCTGGGAAGCCATCTGGCTCTGGGCTTTTGTTTTTTGGGAGATTTTTGATGACTGCTTCAATTTCCTTAGTGGTTATAGGTCTGTTCAGGTTCTCTATTTCTTCCTGGTTCAGTTTTGGGAGCTGATACATCTCTAGGAATGCATCCATTTCTTCCAGGTTATCTCATTTGCTGGCATAGAGTTGCTCATAATATGTTCTTATAATTGTTTGTATTTCTTTGGTGTTGGTTGTGATCTCTCCTCTTTCATTCATGATTTTGTTGATTTGGGTCATTTCTCTTTTCTTTTTGATAAGTCTGGCCAGGGGTTTATCAATCTTGTTAATTCTTTCAAAGAACCAGCTCCTTGTTTTGTTGATCTGTTCTACTGTTCTTTTAGTTTCTATTTCATTGATTTCTGCTCTGATCTTTATTATTTCTCTTCTCCTGCTGGGTTTAGGCTTTACTTGCTGTTCTTTCTCCAGCTCCTTTAGGTGGAGGGTTAGGTTGTGTACTTGAGACCTTTCTTGTTTCTTGAGAAAGGCTTGTATTGCTATATACTTTCCTCTTAGGACTGCCTTCGCTGCATCCCAAAGATTTTGAATAGTTGTGTTTTCATTTTCATTGGTTTCCATGTATTTTTTTAATTCTTCTTTAATTTCCTGGTTGACCCATTCATTCTTCAGTAGGATGCTCTTTAGCCTCCATGTATTTGAGTTTTTTCCCACTTTCCTTTTGTGATTGAGTTCTAGTTTCAAAGCATTGTGGTCTGAAAATAGGCAGGGAATGATCCCAATCTTTTGGTACTGGTTGAGACCTGATTTATGACCTAGGATGTGATCTATTCTGGAGAATGTTCCATGGGCACTAGAGAAGAATGTGTATTCCGTTGCTTTGGGATGGAATGTTCTGAATATGTCTGTGAAGTCCATTTGGTCCAGTGTGTCATTTAAAGTCTTTATTTCCTTGTTGATCTTTTGCTTAGATGATCTGTCCATTTCAGTGAGGGGGGTGTTAAAGTCCCCCACTATTATTGTATTGTTGTCGATGTGTTTCTTTGCTTTTGTTATTAATTGCCTTATATAATTGGCTGCTCCCATGTTAGGGGCATAGATATTTAAAATTGTTAGATCTTCTTGTTGGATAGACCCTTTAAGTAGGATATAATGTCCTTCCTCATCTCTTATTACAGTCTTTGGTTTAAAATCTAATTTGTCTGATATAAGGATTGCCACCCCAGCTTTCTTTTGGTGTCCATTAGCGTGGTAAATGGTTTTCCACGCCCTCATTTTCAATCTGGGGGTGTCTTTGGTTCTAAAATGAGTCTCTTGCAGACAGCATATCGATGGGTCTTGTTTTTTAATCCAGTCTGATAGCCTGTGTCTTTTGATTGGGGCATTGAGCCCATTTACATTCAGGGTAACTATTGAAAGATAGGAATTTAGTGCCATTGTATTGCCTGTAAGGTGACTGTTACCGTATATTGTCTGTGTTCCTTTCTGGTCTATGTTGCTTTTAGGCTCTCTCTTTGCTTAGAGGACCCCTTTCAAGATTTCCTGTAGGGCTGGTTTTGTGTTTGCAAATTCCTTTAGTTTTTGTTTGTCCTGGAAGCTTTTTATCTCTTTCAATTTTCAATGACAGCCTAGCTGGATAGAGTATTCTTGGCTGCATATTTTTCTCATTTAGTGCTCTGAATATATCCTGCCAGTCCTTTCTGGCCTGCCAGGTCTCTGTGGATAGGTCTGTTGCCAATCTAATGTTTCTACCATTGTAGGTTACATATCTCTTCTCCCGAGCTGCTCTCAGGATTTTCTCTTTGTCTATGAGACTAGTAAGTTTTCCTATTAGATGTCGGGATGTTGACCTATTTTTATTGATTTTGAGAGGGGTTCTCTGTGCTTCCTGGATTTTGATGCCTGTTTCCTTCCCCGAATTAGGGAAGTTCTCTGCTATAATTCGCTCCATTATACCTTCTGCCCCTCTCTCTCTTTCTTCTTCTTCTGGGATCCCAATTATTCTAATGTTGTTTCGTCTTATGGTATCGCTTATCTCTCGAATTCTGCCCGTGTGATCCAGTAGTTGTTTATCTCTCTTTTTCTCAGCTTCTTTATTTTCCATCATTTGGCCTTCTATATTACTGATTCTCTCTTCTGCCTCATTTATCCTAGCAGTTAGTGCCCCCATATTTGATTGCACCTCATTAATAGCCTTTTTGATTTCTACTTGGTTAGATTTTAGCTCTTTTACTTCTCCAGAAAGGGTTTCTCTAATAACTTCCATATTTTTTTCAAGCCCAGCTAGTATCTTTAAAGTGATGATTCTGAACTCTAGATCTGACATTGTACTAATGTCCGTATTGAGTAGGTCCCTGGCAGTCGGTACTACCTCTTGTTCTTTTTGTTGAGGTGATTTTTTCCATCTTGTCATTTTGTGCAGAGGAGAATAGATTAATGAGAGAACAAAATGCTAGCAGAGTAACCATGTCCCCAGAAAATATACTCTAAACAAATCAGAAAAGACCTGAGGCAGTGGAAAAAGAAATGGAAGGAGAGAAAAAAGAAAAAGAAAAAAAAGAAAAAGATAAAGATAAAAACAAACAAAACAAAACAACGACAACAACAAAAAAAACAGAATGTGATCAAATATGATCAGGCTGGTATATAGATCAGTGCCACACACTAGATTTGGGATGTATTTTGGTCTGTTAGAAGAAAGTGCCTCCCAAAATTTTAAAGAAAGAAAAACTTATATATGTATAAAAATAAGGGTTGATATGATGAAGGGATGGAATATGACTGTAAAGATGGAAATTATAAAAAGTTTTATAAAAGGAATTGATAAGAAGTTGTTTGAAAAAAGAAAGAAGAGGATTTAAAAAAAGAAAAAAGATAAAAAAAAGGGTGAGAATGTGATCAGGCAGGGGAGTAGAAAACACCATATACTAGAGATTTAGGGTATATTTTAATCTGTTAGAAGAAACTATCTCAAAATTTTAAAGAGAGAACAACTTATATATATAAGCCCAAAATACGGGTAACTACTATGAAGGGAGAGAATATGACTCTAAAAATGAAAAATAAAAATGTTTTTTTAAAAAAAGGGATAAGATGTTGGTTGAAAAAGGGAAAAAGAAAAATTCAAAAAAAAAAACAGTTAAAAAAAATAAACTTTGAAAGACTACAGAATCATGGTAAAAAAGCCATGAATTCTATGTGCAGTAGTCCCCTAGAGCTGGAGTTGTGCCGTTCTCATTGATCGGTAAACTTGGTCTTGGCTGGCTGTTCTCGCTGATCTTCTGGGGGAGGGGTCTGTTGCAGTGGTTTCCAAATGTCTTTGCTGGAGGCGGAATTGCCCCGCCCTTGCCCCCTCCCGGCTAAGTAATCTGCTCGGGTTTGCTCTCGGGAGCTTTTGTTCCCTGCAAGCTTTCCGTACAGCTTTTGAGGCGGAGAGTGAAAATGGCGGCCTCCCAATCTCCGCCCCAGAGGAGCCGAGAACTCGGGGCCCCGCTCCTCAGTGAGCCCCCAGAGAAAAGCCGTCAGTCACTCCCGTCTCCCCGGTCTCCAGCCGCACTCTGTGCTCACCAGGCCTGTGACCGCGCGTTTCTATCTCTGGCACCCGATCCCGGGTGGAGTCTCCAAACCCAGCAGATCCCTGCGGTGCACTCCCGCGCGGCTCCTCCCGGGGGAAGAAGGTGAGTCTCCCCGGATCTGCCGCTTGTTGGGTCCCTGCTGGAGGAGCAGTGGCCCGACTGTGCTGCGGATCACGGTTTATGGCAACCCCGAGCTGAGAGCCCACGCCTGGGCTCCGCCTCTGCAGCTGGCTTCCCTGCTCCGTTACCTGGGAGCTCTGCCACACTCAGGCACCCCCGGTCTTTCTGTGACCCCGAGGGTCCTGAGACCACACTGTCCCGGAGGGTTCCACCCCCCGCTTAGCCACCAGAATGACGTCCCTCGGCGGAGCAGACTTTTAAAAGTTCCGATTTTGTGCTCCGCGGCTCTATCACTTGCCAGAAGCGGCCGACGGAGGCCCCTCCCCCGCGGTCTATCCTCCCGAATATCGCCTCGGATTCACTTCTCCGCACGTCCTACCTTCCAGAAAGTGGTCGCTTTTCTGATGAGAGAGTTGTTGCTATTCTTTTCTTCGATCTCCTGTTGAGTTTGTAGGTGTTCAGAATGGTTTGATCCCTATCCAGCTGAATTCCTGAGACCAGACGAAATCCAGGTCTCCTACTCCTCTGCCATCTTGCTCTGCCCCCCCACACTATCTAATTTAAAGTTTGTGCTTCTCCTGAGGGAGGCAACATTGTTTATTCCTGGCTCATATGCTAAGTGATTAACAGAAATGTGACAAACTTGTTGGCAAATGGGAGGTGGGCAAAATAAAATTCCATCTGAAAGCCTAGTATACTTGAGAGTGTGTTCTGCTTCTCTGGTAGATACTTGTTTAATTTTGTGAGGAATGTGTAGGTTGCTTGAAGCAGGTGTTTGTCATTTATTCCACTGAAATTATGAGCAGCGGAAGGACTGTGGGTGCTAAAACAAGAATGTGCTGAATGAGAGATATATCATTCTCTGAAATTACTGGTCTTGTCTCCAACTCTCAAACACAAAGTTTCCAACATCAAGCCTGTTGGAATATCTATGATAGTTCATGAAGTCTACAGTCTTAAAAGTAACACCTTAAATGTACCATGTAACTAAGTAAGAATGAATTTAACTAGATGTATTTACAGTACATTTGAAAATCCTGGGGTAAAAATAGGATTACCCTTTGGCTAATGCTGCTTAGTGTTCTGTGGGGCCTCACTTGCCTGGGGCCCTGAAGTGTAGTTCCAGCTATGCAATAACAATCAGTGTCCTGCTTGCACAGGGCTGGGGAGGGGATTTTGCTGGTGTCATAACCTGGGGAAGATGTGTCTGATGGGAAATTGACCAGACAGAGGAGCCTAGACACTGGTGCAGCCTGTTGTAAACATTTGTAATGTTTAAAAAATAAGCTGAGACATATTAAAAATTTCAATAGCATATTTGAATATACATCAGTGGGAATTGAATAGTGGTTAGGAGTGTTGTGCAGACAGGAATTAGGGGGAGGATTTTATAGAGAAGAAGCAGAAGCAAAACAAGGACATTATTTCATTGGGTATTATTTTATTGGGTTTTATGGAGAAGAAGCAGAAGCAAAGCAAGGACATTATTTCATTGCCTTATTCGGGAAAGCCTAGTTGGCTGTTTGTGGTGAGTTGTTCCTAAGTTTTACTTTCTTGAATTCAAGTGCATTGACTGACTTACGTTTTGGTTTGCTTATAGAGGATACCACAGCATTAGAGCCACGTGGCCTAATGGCCTCCCTGTTTAATTACTTAGCAGTAATTTCCTATCTTGGACTGAAGCCCTCAAGGTAACCATATTTGCATTTGAGTACACTTGCTGCTGAAGTTCAGTCTTAGGTCTCAGCAGAATTACAATGCTTCCTGAAGGTCACATGATCACTGCCATCAGGGGTGGTAAAGAAACAGATAAGTGGATAATTAGGCTTACCAGTTTCCAGAGTTGGCCACATCTCTCCTTTTAAACCAGTGAAGCCTGTGTTAGGGAGGACTTATTGGTAATTTTCAGTGTGTCAGGAGCTCACAGCCAGATATGGGACCAGTGAGCAGTGTACATTCTAGGAAGGCAGAGGAAAGACATGCTCACTCTGTCTCTCTCTTATGCTGCTCCTCCTGGACATTGTCTATAAAATATCTAGGATAATGATAATGCAGGACACCCTTATTAGGGATTAGATAGTTAACAGAATTCAAGCTTTCACAAAGTATTATCAGTATGATATTGTACCATACTTTTGCAAGATGTTACCCCTGGGGAAAACTAACTTAAGAGTATAGGAAGTCTCTCTGTATTATTTATTTCAACTGTATGCCAATTGACAATAATCTCAATAACTTTTTCAATTAAAAAAGTATTATCAGACCATCTGAATGCTCTGTACAAGTTGGCATCAGTAAAGTGAGCAGATTCCAGGTGAGATTCTTTATCTGTAGTCAATCTGAAAAGCAGTCAGTGGGAGCAAGCAGGATAACCAAAACCCAGGGAGGATTTGCTAGGTGTCCTTTGTAGTAAAATCATGGGTCTGAGATTGCCTTTTTCCAACTTGACAAAGCCTAAACAAGGTTTATATCCTATAATGTCACGATTCACTTAAATAATTTATCCTAAGGAAAAAGTAGACAGAATATAGGGGGACGGGAAACCTATATAACATAAATACTAAGTGTTAATTATAACAGTACATTGTAATTAAAATGAAGAAAGAAAATGGAACATCCACCTGTAGATAACTGCTTTACTATGTTGTGTTTGTGAAAGGTGGACTAAAATGGAGCTGGGAGGCCATTAAAAAGATGGGCATTATGTGCATCTTCACTATGTGGAACCATGAACTTCTGAACTGGGCCAAATCACAAAAATTCCAAGGATTCTGTAAGAACACCTGCAACTTGCTATGGTAAGAGACTTTTGCTTAATGTGAGCTTTAGCAACCAATTAGGTTCAGCCAAGATTAGCTTTGAGACACCATTACCAATCAAACTTCTTTGCAAACAACGTATACAAATGTTCCCTTTTTGCTTAAAAACCTCAGTCTGACTTTTGCTTCCTAGCGGCACATTGTTTGGGTTGCTGCCCAGATCTGCCCCAAATTGCAATTCTTTGAGCTCAAACACTTTTGCTGAATTATTGCCTCTTTGCAATTTTAGATTGACATTTGATACATTTGGTGGAATACCATACAGAATTTAAAATTTATGGCTAATAATAAATCAGTAATATGAGATAATGGCATATATTAAATGAAAAAAATCTAAAACTTGTATACACGGTAGTATCAAAGTTTTCTCTAAAAATATACATAGACTGAATGCTAGAAAGAAAGTCACTAGAAAAAGTACCAGTGGCTATCAATGGAAGATGGCAGTTGGGCATATTTTTTTTTTCTGCTTTTGTGTATGTTACAACTCTTTTAAATGAGTTTCCATCACTTTTACAATAGGAAAGGAAAGATAACGATTCAAAATCATTACACCAGATATTGTGATTAGTGAAGTATGACCAATCCATGACAATTATGAATTACTATTTTTTTCAAACAATTTAAGTCCATACAGTATAATAAGGGCTTTAGTTCAACAATAATTTTAATACTTAGAATATATTCTCCTTTCAAAAGATTTACTCATTCTAAAATTCAAATTAAAAAATAAATCACTAAAAATATTACCTCATCTATCTATAATTTTGTTTTTTAGTTACCACTAGCAACTGCATGGAATGTAACCTATATTGATAAATAAACAAGAAATATCTCTTAAAGAAGGGAGGGAAAGAGAGAAGGAAGAAGAGACCCTATCATGTATCTTGCAGTGTGCTAGTCATTTATATTCATTTTTTATTCTAATTGTAACAACTCCACAGGCTGTTATACCATGGCTCTCATCTAGAATCTAATAGATTGGGGCACCTGGGTGGCTCAGTCATTAAGTGTCTGCCTTGGGCTCAGGTCATGATCCCAGGGTCCTGGGATCGAGCCCTGAATTGGGCTCCCTGCTCCACGGGAAGCCTGCTTCTCCCTCTCCCACTTCCCCCTGCTTGTTTCCCTCTCTCACTGTGTCTCTCTCTGTCAAATAAATAAATTAATTAATTAAAAAAAATAGAATCTATGAAATCTTTTGAAAACAATCCAATCCCACTTAGTTTTTGGTTTCTATCACAAAATATATTAAAAGGAGAAAATCAGACCATAGATATTAAAGGAAGAGGGAAGTGGAAGCTGACATAAAAAGTCATAAAGGTGGTCTCAAAAATTTGAAAATTATTGCAGTTTAGAATTAGTTTATAAGGGGACATGCAACTCTGAGGTTGTCTTTATATCTAGTAAATATAATGGTATTCATTTAAAATAGTGATTTGTTTTCTTTATACTTTGTGAGAGGAAAGTTTGTAATAGTTAATGTTTAAATGGAGGATTTGTTCCCCCACATAAAAGTATTCCTGGCTTTCTCCTCTAAAAGTTTTGGTGGGAGATTTTTGGTTACTGTTCCTTAGCCTTCAGTAGATATTAAAAATTCAGGCGTGTTACTGAAATCCTTCATTGGAGGCAGGCTCCTATTCACTGTACTTGCTTCTTGTTTGCCTTCCATCTAAGAACACAAGAAATATGACTTTACAGGTATATGGATTTTAAAATTCCTTTTAAGTGTATGTTAGAAAACTTAAATAAGGAGTTGAAGCATTAATGAAATTTTTTCTTGTGACTAGGGTTAAATGACTGCTAAGATCCCTGTAAGACACAGTATTTGTGATGTAAGTGTAGGATAATCTTTGTGGTCCTCTTATGCATTGGGAAGACATGGCCTTGGGTTTTTTTGTTTGTTTTTTGTTTGGAGAAATCCAAAAGAGATGGAGAAAAGTTTGGAGACAGAAAAATAATATTATAAAAAATAATAAATCTAAATAAGGAAATTCAAAAGACAATGGAATTATATATAAAGAGTACTAAAGAAAATAAAAAACAACCTAGAAGTCTTTACACAGAAAAAAAAGTTCCTAAAATGAAGAAGAAATAAAGGCATTCCCACAAATATATAAAGTTATAGAATTTGTCACCATCAGATTCATCTTATAGAAAAAGACCATTCTGGGGCACCTGGGTGGCTCAGTCGTTAAACATCTGCCTTCGGCTCAGGTCATGATCTTGGGGTCCTGGGATCAAGCCCCGCATCGGGCTCCCTGCTTGGCGGGAAGCCTGCTTCTCCTTCTGCCACTCCCCCTGCTTGTGTTCCCTCTCTCGCTGTGTCTCTCTGTCAAATAAAATCTTAAAAAAAAATAGAAAAGGACCATTCTTTCATAGAAAGAAAATGATTTTTATTCAGAAATGTTGATATAAAGACCTTAAAACCAACTGAATAATTGTTACATAAATATAACTGATATAACCTGTACAAAAACATAACAGTAAGGTTTTCTGGGATCAAAGGAATTTGTAAAGAAATCATTACATTTAATAGCAGTTTAACAAGGTAGCTGGATACAAAATTGATATGTATCAAACAACTATATTATTTTTACCAGGAACATACAATTTGAAACAAAACAACATTAAGCTACCATATACATTAATGTAAAAATATGAGGTAATTTGAATAAATCTAGCAAAGGTTGTGCAATGTACTATATGAGAAAAGTTGTAAAAGTTTTCTCAAAATTTACCTAAAAAAGACCTAACTTATTAGAAAGATACAACACATTCTTGATTTTGAAAACATTATTCTATAAAAATATGAATTATTCCCACATTTAGGTACAGATTCAGTGTAATTCCCGGTGCTTTTTGTGTGTATGAACATTGCATAACATATGACAAGCCGAGTCCAAAACTTACATGGAAATGTAAAGGGTAGAAATGGCCAAGAGATTCTTGAAGATTAAGCTCTCAAAATTTGTTTATTAATATAGATGGATTGAAAGATAGATAAATCAATATAGACAGACAAATAGATTATGAGACAGAGACAGAGACACAGAGATAACTGTACTGGGGATAGAAAATGTATCCATGGAACATAATTCAAAGCCTGGAAGCAATCTCACATACTTACGTACATTTGATTTAAGATCATCTTTTTGATTGTTGACTTCTTCATGCAAATAAATAATTTGTGCTGAGGAAAAATCTATGAGGGCATATGGATCCTGATTTTACATTATTCTCATTTTTTTGCCCAATTCAAGGTATATTTTGGTGTTTTCTGGTGAATCCATTAATTTTCCAACATTAATAAAATAATTTAAACTGTCACAGGAAATTGTAAGATTTATATTTATTTAAATGTTATCTATCCAAGAGGGCTATGATTCTTTATACTTCCTTTTTTTAAAAAAAAAAGATTTTATTTATTTATTTGACAGAGAAAGACACAGTGAGAGAGGGAACACAAGTGGGGGAGTGGGAGAGGGAGAAGCAGGCTTCCTGAGGAGCAGGGAGCCCGATGTGGGACTTGATCCCAGGATCTCGGGATCATGACCTGAGCTGAAGGCAGATGCGTAACGGCTGAGCCACCCAGGCACCCCTGATTCTTTATACTTTCAAAATTATATTTTATTTATAAAATTTTATTGTTTTATTAAGAATGCCTGTGTATAGGGGCACCTGAGTGGCTCAGTTAAGCTTTCGACTCTTAATTTTGGCTCAGATCATGATCTCAGAGTTGGGGGATCAAGCCCTGCCTCAGGGTCCACACTGGGCATGGATCCTGCTTAGAATTCCCTCTCTCCCTATCCCTCTACCCCTCCGCCCATCTGTTCCCCCACCCCTGTGCATGTGTGTGCTGTCTCTCTTTCTCAAAAAAAAAAAAAAAAAAAAAAATGCCTATGTGTATGGAAAGTGTTTTAGGGTTGACTATGAGGATACAGTTGTGTCCCTTCTAAATAAAGAAATTCAAATAACAAATTAATACAGACCTTTCAAGCAAAAGACCTTATTAGGCACATGGTTGCTAGATATAAGAATCTCAAATGAAAAAAGAGAACAAAATACAAGCCAGTCGGACATTTATCTACATGAATTCAGCTAAGTGATTATAAGAGCAGAAGGCTGAGAAAATGTGCCATGAGGTGTAATAGGTAAACCAGTAAGACGCTCCTTTCTTATTTCTAGATATAAGAATTAATGAAAAATGCACACACATTAACAATTAAAGATTTCTAAGCATTGCATAAGGCCAAATAAAAAGCACTTTTTACTATGTATTGTTAATTTATTAATATTCAGAAGCACAGAATTGAATTGATTGAGTTCGTGGCATTGTGGTACTACATATCTTATTTACTCATGATTTTTCTTTGTTAATTTTTTGTGTTTTTGTCTTTACCCTTCATCTCTCAACCCCAGTACCATTTCCTCCTCCCCATAAGCATCCTTTCTTATGATTTAAATGTTTTCTTTCAATGTACTGCCAAGTTTATTTTCTTATATGTGTATTTATGAAAATATAGACTATTAATTTATGTTTTTGATAAGTTTACAAACACATTTTGCTATAAATCTCTTTGTTTCTTTTTAAATTCAAAATCATGTATTTTGTTCATGTGGCTACATTCAATGTCTACAAATAGTTCATTTCTTCTCTTCACTGTGTAGTATCCTATTACACACATATAACAAATGCTACTTCAATATTGTCCCCATAATAGACATCTACGTAGCCTTCTGCTATTTTTTTAAAAAGAAGAAGAAGCAGAAGAAAAGAATATTGCAGTAGACATCCTTATACATCCTTATGCATGTCTCCCACTTACCTCTGGAAGAGTTTTCTAGAAACATTGCTTAATTTTATTTTTTATTTTTTGAAAATATGCCAGCATTTACACAGTTGAATAAATCTTTACTGAAAGTTAAAATGTATTCAAACAGGGTGCCTGGGTGGCTCAGTCGTTAGGCGTCTGCCTTCGGCTCGGGTCATGATCCCGGGGTCCCGGGATTGAGTCCCACATCGGGCTCCCTGCTCAGCAGGAAGCCTGCTTCTCCCTCCCCCACTCCCCCTGCTTGTGTTCCTGCTCTCGCTGTCTCTCTCTCTGTCAAATAAATTAAAAAAAAAAAATCTTAAAATGTATTCAAACAAAGGTAGAAGTAATTAAAAAAAAAACAAGCAAAGAAGAACAAAAGGAAAGATCACATAGACAGACATAATAAGAAAATAGCAAGATAAGCCATGTTGCTAATATACTATTTGGAGTTATCTAGAAAGAGCAACAGATTAAGTAAGTAAACAGTAAGCAAAAACAAAAACAAAACACATATTAAAGAAAAATAAGAGGGGAAGATGTTAAAGGATGTCTATATATATAAAATAGTGAAGAATGTAGTGGGAGAAGGAAACAATTCGAATACAACAAAAATTCAAATTATAAATTAACTGTATCTAAGGAAATATATATTTTTTAAAGTAATTGACATCAAAACAATAAAAATCCCATAGGTTAAATCTAATGATACCCAAGAACAAGAGTGTCAGTTTCTCTTGAAAAAAAAAAAAATCCTGGTGGGAGAAAAAAAAGACCCTCATATTCAAATTAGCTGTTATAAAATATTTTATTGCTAATTAGATTCAAATATAATGTTTAAAAGTCAAAGTGAGTCAAAGTTTGTTTAATTCAGCTAAAAGGATATAATTTTTAAAAATTCATACTGTTGAAGATAGAATTTTTAAATGAAATGTTAAAATGAACATTGGCACAAAAATATTCCATTAAGCTAAAATGAAATAAATAATAAAAATGAATTTAATTTTAATTATATATATATAAGAATCTTTTAGAGTCGGGACACCTGGGTGGCTCAGTCGGTTGGGCGTCTGCCTTCGGCTCAGGTCATGATCCCAGGGTCCTGGGATCGAGTCCCGCATCGGGCTCCCTGCTCCGTGGGGAGCCTGCTTCTCCCTCTGCCTCTGCCTCTCTCTCCCTATCTCTCATGAATAAATAAATAAAATCTTAAAAAAAAAAAAAGAATCTTTTAGAGTCAAATTAATAATATGTTTGATGTATACCTACTATAATACAAGCATATCAATGTCCTATAATATATTATTAACTTATGGGGTTAAATTAACATTATGAGTATGTGTAATATGTACTATATTTTGTATTAAGATTGATGACAAAAATAATGAATTTCTTAAAAAATGAAAACATAAATTGAAAATTAAAAAAAATAGGAAATGCATCACTGGTTTATATGTGTGTTTTCCAAACTATGGTTCATGGTCTACTTAAAGCCTACCAAAATAGTAAAATTAGAAAATTTATCATTGTTAAGAGTTGTTGGGGACATATAATGTTTTTAAAAATCTGCTTCCAACCATGAATACCTCTTCACAAATGTAGGGGAGAAAGAACATAATTTTAAAATTGCATAAGCAGTGTGCCAGAATGTCAAGTACATCACTGGTAATCTCCGAAGTATTGCAAAGACAGAGAGAAATCTCACTTTTGAATATAGCCAAGCAGATCAACCCAGCACATATATATTCTCAAGATAAACAATAATGAGTTATCAAGTAACAGGATTTGACAGCACCATTTGTCACACACAGTTCATCCTAAATTAACTTGGTAATTGGGGTGAGCATCTATGTTAGTTGATTGGCTTTATCTAAAAGAACAATAAACTTCTCATATTTGGTATGACAGGAGGTGATTTTGCAGTTTAGAGTGAGGTGCCCACTGCAGTTAGGTCCCTACCTTCCCACAGAAACTGGGAGAGAGGAACACTATTTTCCGATGTTTGCATTTTGAAGAAATGGTTCCCAGTCCTAGAGAAAGTTTTTCTGGGGTCTGAAAGCTGGTAATAGGCTTATTTAACTTTTAAAAAGACATACGTATCAGAGAAATTTCAATTACAAGTTTTCTAAAGTAAATAAGAAAAAGGAAGAAAGGAAAGTCTCTTTCCTTATTTTCAACAGAGATAATTAAGCTTATTTTTAATTTGTATTTGCTGTTACAGAATCTACATTGAATAGACAGAAAATTCAGAGCTTTTTTGAAAATTATATTATACATTTAAACTTTATATAGAAGAAATCTATGTTTTTCTATATATATAAATATTTTCTGATGAAAACATGGTATAATCAAGTGACGTCATAGGAAAACTATTAAAAATAAATGATTTAAAAATTTATTCAAATATATTTGTAGCAGCTTTATATTTATATAAGACAAATATTATGCACATTATATATAAGTACGTACTGAAAATATATTTATGATGAAACAAAATATTAAAGGTCATATTCTTTTTCTGAAAGAAAACCATCATAATTCAAATTTACTTGGAAATTCATATGCTTCAAGAAATCAATATGCTTCAAGAAATCAGAACTAGTGTTTCTAATTCACAGTATGAATTAAGATTAACATGAATTTCTAATAGAATTAGGACTAAAATACACTTATAATCTTTCCTTTTTACTCAGAGAAAACTTTCAAGTTAAAATTGTACACTTACTAGGTAGGTACTAGTGGTGGCTTAAAATTTTCAACTCATTTTTTACTCTAGCACTGTGCCAGTCATAGCGCCATTAAAAGTAGTCTCGCATTTTGATGTCTATAGAATTATGACAAGCACAACGCAGACTGTGAAACTTCTCCTATTGCTGATTTATGTTAATAAAGAGAAAAAGTCGGGCGCCTGGGTGGCTCAGTTGGTTGAGCGACTGCCTTCAGCTCAGGTCATGATCCTGGAGTCCCGGGATCAAGTCCCGCACCGGGCTCCCTGCTCAGTGGGGAGTCTGCTTCTCCCTCTGACCCTCCTCCCTCTCATGCTGTTTCTCTCTCTCTCTCTCTCTCAAATAAATAAATAAAAATAAATAAAAAATAAAAAAAAATAAAGAGAAAAAGTCATTGTTTGTCAATCCTGAAGTTTTTTTCAAGTTGTACAATTGAAAATACTCTGGATTTTCACTGAGGCAATTTTGTAAATGTCTCTCTGGGATCAGGAATAATGATACCCAAATTGTGAATAGACTTACTGAATATTTTTTTCTTTTTGTTTTCTCAATAATAAAACAAACTTCTACTAAGTTATTTATATACAGTATTGACCCATTGTAGGTATACAGTTTGATGGATTTGGGAAACTGTCTAGAAACATGTACCTAGTAACATCACAAGTAAGATGTAGACAAATTCCATTTCCCCAAAAAGCTTTCTCCTTCTTTGCAGTTGATACTTCCTCATACCCTTGGTGCCAGGAAACACGGCTTTCTCTCTGTCACTACAGTTTCACTTTTATAGAATGTTATACAAATGCACTTACATTGTCTTTTATAGTTTACTACTTTCAGTTAGTGTAATGTCTAAGATTAATCCAGGTTGTTGTGTGTATTATTTTTTCTTTCCTTTTCATCACCATGTAATATCCTACAGTATGTTGAGCCCCAATTTGTTTTTCCATTCACTGGTAGATGGACATATAGGTTGCTTGCAGCTTTGAGTTATTCTGAATAAAGCAATTATGAATATTCACATATACATCTGTGTAAACATATATTTCCATCTCTCTTTGATAAGTACTGAAGCATGGAATTCCTGATTTGTACAGTAGGTGTATGTTTTCCTCTATATGATACAGCTATAGTGTTTTCAAAAGTGGCTAACAGTTTGGACGCGCATCAGCATTGTGTGAAAGTTTCCCTTACTCCCCAACCTCACCATACCTGAGGATTTTAACTATAGCCATTTTAATTTATGCATGTTTAGTTGTATTTCATTATCCTAATTTGTATTTTTCTGATGGCTTTTCACATGATAATTTGCCATTGTTTATCTTCCTTTGTGAAGTGTCTGTATTGCATCTTGTTGATTTTTTAATTAGGCCATACAATTATTTTTGTGTTGTAAGAGCTCTTTACATATCTTGTATAGAAACCCATTGTTGGGTCTGCAAAAAATTTCCCTCAGTCTGTACTTTGCTTTTTTTTCCCTTAGCTATGCCTTTCAAAAAGCAAACATTTTTAATGTTGAGGAAGTTTATTTTATCAATTTTTGTACATTTTATTTTTTCTGTTGTTTAGAAAATCTTAGCTTGATCTAATTATCAAGGATTTTCTCATTTTTTTTTTCTTACCTTCCACATTGATGTCTGTATATGAGAGTAAAGATACACATCCCTTTTTATGTTAAGATACATTTTTAAGATTTTATTTATTTATCTAAGAGAGAATGAGCGAGCGAGCGAGAGAGAGCACGAGGCAGGGAGGGGCAGAGGGAGAGGGAGAAGCAGACTCCTCACTGAGCAGGGAACCTGAGGGGGGAACTTTATCTCATGACCCAGAAATCATGACCTGAGCCAAAGGCAGGCGCTTAACTGACTGAACTACGCAGGTGCTCCAAGATATTTTTAATTTTTTTTTTTAAGATTTTATTTATTTATTTGAGAGAGAGAGAATGAGAGAGAGCACATGAGAGGGGGGAGGGTCAGAGGGAGAAGCAGGCTCCCTGCCAAGCAGGGAGCCCGATGTGGGACTCGATCCAGGGACTCCAGGATCATGACCTGAGCCGAAGGCAGTCGCTTAACCAACTGAGCCACCCAGGCGCCCTCAAGATATTTTTTATTTTAGAAATTTCTAGGTGAATCCAAAGGAATTTAAGTAGGATTATTTTAGGAAAAGGTAGTGCATTGAATTAAATATATCGTCAATAAGTCTAATCAAGAGTGCTGTTTTGCCTGTTATTTTTCTTAAAGTAAGTTTTGACCATTTATGTTCTCTTAATTGCAAGAAACATATATTCCAGTATAGTTCCCTTTGGGGACTGTGCTAGCCAAAATAAATTGATGAGAACTATAATAATGTAGAGAGATTGATAATAACATAAAATCACTTAGAATTAATTTACATAGAAAAATAGTCTTAATAAAACTGTAGGGATTGGTGATTACTCCCTATAGATTATCTCTTCCAAATTCTTTTTCCAGAAATTTTCTATAGTGCTATCATATTTTCCTTAAATTCTCTTTAAAAATAAACTCTAATTTAAAGAAATATCCATACTACTGTACCTCAACTATGATACTATGTAAGGCTGAGAATTTTTTGGTGGTTTCTTTTTTCCTACATTTATTTCAATTTAGATCTTTCAAGAAATGGGGCCTTAATTTTCTTCCAAATGCATTTATGACCCCTAAGTAGACATGACAGTATATCTCATAACAAGGTAGCTTACAGATTTGTTAAATAGTATTATTTACACATCAACACAAACTGAATTTTTTTGAAATTAGGTATTTATTCATAAATATGGAGATTTTATTATTGAATTTTATAATACCTACATATTTCCTGTAGTTAGAGAAGTGATTTAGTATATAGGAAATTTCTTAATTGTTTGTGGATATCTAATGATAAAGGATGAAGAAAAGAGAAGTCCTCCTTTTCTCTGATGAATGGTAAATTCATAACCATATTTGTAGTGTATTTTATTTTCCAGAGTTGGCCACATATTCCTTCTTGCTTGCTGTTCTTACAATATGACTGGTACTCTTGAACCCAGGAGGTGGGATCTATGCTCTCTCCTCTTGAATCTGGTTTGGAATAGGGTTTGTCTCCATAGAAAAGGGTGGAAGCAAATTCTATGTAATTTCAATACTAGATCTTAAACATGTTAACAGTTTCTATCTGGCTTTCTCTCTGTCAGGACGCATGGAGATGGACCCCTGTCACTATGCTTTGGGAAGCGTGAGCCAGCCTTCAGGAGAAACCACATAGATAGGAACTGAGGATCTTAGGTGACTTCCACTGTCAACCATTAGATTTGTGAGTAAAATATCCTTCAGAAGATTTTAGGTCTCAGTATTTGGGTTTCATGCATGAAGCTACAGACATTCTGGAACAAAGACAAGTTATCTCTGCTGTGCATGTTTGAAATTCTGACCACAGAATCAAAGGTTGCTTTATATAATTAAGTTTTATAATAATTTCTTACATAACATCAAGTAACTGGAATAATATTTAATATTTTTAAAGAAGTGAGTATATTTTGAAATAATATAGTACATAATAGATCAGAGATTGCTTTTTATTGTTCATGAGGCTTGGCCATAAAGTTAATTTACATCTATGTATTAGTATGTTTCACCTCACTAATAATCCATTCAGGTCAATTTTATTAGGTTTAAAATTTTTCGAAAATGGTCTTAGTAGTAGAGTTAACAATATGAAATAAGCTCCTATACATTATAGAAAAGAATTGGGCATTAGAACCACCAAGGGTTTACCCATCTCTGACTTCATGAGCTGAAAAATGGGACCACAATTAAAGATCTTAGCCTTTGCCATAGATTATAGTTTTTCTGGTTAGCACATGTTTCCTATTTCAGTGTTTTGCTAATATCACCAACCCCTTCTGATTCTGATTAGTAGGAAGCAAATGGTAAATTTATAACTGCATCTCAGAATTACCAGACAAAAATAAGAGTGTGTTGGAAACAAGGATGATATATCCTTGCTAAATAGGTAAAAGAGTGAAGAGAAAGAGAAAGTTGGACATAAAAATGTTAGAAGAATCCATTATCCTGTAAATCAGTCTTAGGAAAGACAAAATGCTGGACAAGAAAGAGTGTTTTAAGTTACGGAACAGGAGTTTCAAAGGGCATGGTCAATGGGTTTTTGTTGGAAAAGGGAAGCGTGACATCAGGGTAGGAAGAGGAACCAGAGCACTGTGAATATGAGAATGCAAGACGGAAAATTCTTGGCAAGGAAGAATGATGCTGAAGTAAAACAGGGCTGTGGAGCTTGGTGGATTTCGTACTGGTCATCACCTGGTGAGCATTCCTGGTTCACAGTGCTCGGCTAAGGCCAGGAGGCATTGGACGATTCTCTAGTGTGGCCTTGGTGTTCCCTTCCACTTTGCTCACAGTGGTGGGTACTCACAGCAGCAGGCAGAGGAGTATGGCCATAGGAACTTTGTGACTTGGCACAGAGTTTAAGTGCCAGCATGAAGAAGCTGTGTTGTGTGCCACATGCAGATGGGTGGCAGAGCAGCGTGGTCTTACTTGAGGAGAACACATAGGTTATGACAATTTAGTACGGGATTTAGCTTGAATGTGTAGTTGGTTTTGCAGAAAGAATAAACACGGTTGTGCTCTATGGCTTGATTTCTAGGTAAAACAGGTGTGATTGCTGACAGCTGCGGAAGATGGCAGAATTTGACAGCACACTCATTAACATAAGTGGCCTCAGCATCCTATTATAGACAGTTAATGGAGAAAAGGAAAAAATGACAGCTGTGGTTTGAAGACTGAGTAGATTATATAGTTGGTCATACCTAATAACGGTTGGTGGTGAGGGGAGGGAAAAGAGGTACACGGGAGACACTGAAGTAGAGCTTTAGATCTTGTGTGAGAGGATGAAGCAAGATCTTTAAAAATACCATCATTCTTTTTTTTTTTTTCTTTTAATCTTAGGCTTGTGTGGAGTCAGAAATATGGGTAATATCAATAACTATTTGAGTCTCCAGTTTATTCTTAACGAGATTTACAATCCATTGTATAGTTTCTGTTTATGTATTTTTTCATTCTTGTTTCTTCCCTTTGTGCAATCATTCTTTTCCTAATAATCTTTGTCTATAATAGATGATAAAACACTTTCCTTTTGCAGTGAATGTTAGTTTTCTTTTTATTCAAAGCTTCCTTGAAATTCTCCCATTCTAACTATGTACCCAATTTGTATTTTAATTTGCTTCCTTTTAATTTTTCACAGCTAGTATTTTGGGTTGTTTTAAACTATTTTCAAAATAATTCCTACACTGGATTTTGTTTGTTTTGTTTTTTCCATGGAGCAATAATTTCTCAACTCTGGCTCTATACTGCAACTCCTGGGAGGAAATATCTATGAGTGGCACCCAACTAAGTAGTTTTAATGTACAGACAAGGATGAGAATCATTGCTTTTCGTACTTTCATATCTCAGAGTTTTTATAGGCCCCCTGAGTGATTTTAATATGGCTTTAATGACAGATGACTGCTTCATTTCCTTAGTGGTTATAGGTCTGTTCAGATTTTCTATTTCTTCCTGGTTCAGTTTTGGGAGCTGATACGTCTCTAGGAATGCATCCATTTCTTCCAGATTATCTAATTTGCTGGCATATAGTTGATCATAATATGTTCTTATAATTGTATTTCTTTGGTGTTGGTTGTGATCTCTCCTCTTTCAGTCATGATTTTATTTATTTGGGTCCTTTCTCTTTTCTTTTTGATAAGTCTTACCAGAGGTTTATCAATCTTGTTAACTCTTTCAAAGAACCAGCTCCTAGTTTCATTGATCTGTTCTACTGTTCTTTTGGTTTCTCTTTCATTGATTTCTGCTCTGATCTTTATTATTTCTCTTCTCCTGCTGGGTTTAGGCTTTATTTGCTGTTCTTTCTCCAGCTCCTTTAGGTGTAGGGTTAGGTTGTGTATTTGAGACCTTTCTTGTTTCTTGAGAAAGGCTTGTATTGCTATATACTTTCCTCTTAGGACTGCCTTTGCTGCATCCCAAAGATTTTGAACATTGTGTTTTCATTTTCATTGGTTTTCATGAATTTTTTTAATTCTTTTTTTAATTTCCTGGTTGATCCATTCATTCTTTAGTAGGATGCTCTTTAGCCTCCATGTATTTGAGTTCGTTCCGACTTTCCTCTTGTGATTGAGTTCTAGTTTCAAAGCATTGTGGTCCGAAAATATGCAGGGAATGATCCCAATTTTTTGATACCAGTTGAGACTTGATTTGTGACGTAGGATATGATCTATTCTAGAGAATGTTCCATGGGCACTAGAGATGAATGTGTATTCCGTTGCTTTGGGATGGAATGTTCTGAATATGTCTGTGAAGTCCATTTGGTCCAGTGTGTCATTTAAAGTCTTTATTTCCTTGTTGATCTTTTGCTTAGATGATCTGTCCATTTCAGTGAGGGGGTTGTTAAAGTCCCCCACTATTTTTGTACTGTTGTCAATGTGTTTCTTTGCTTTTGTTATTAATTGGCTTATATAATTGGCTGCTCCCATGTTAAGGGTATAGATATTTACAATTGTTAGACCTTCTTGTTGGATAGACCTTTTAAGTATGATATAGTGTCCTTCCTCATCTCTTATTATAGTCTTTGGTTTAAAATCTAATTTGTCTGATATAAGGATTGCCACCCCAGCTTTCTTTTGGTGTCCATTAGCATGGTAAATGGTTTTCCACCTCCTCACTTTCAATCTGGGGGTGTCTTTGGGTCTAAAATGAGTCTCTTACACACAGCATATTGATGGGTCTTGTTTTTTTTTATCCAATCTGATAGCCTGTGTCTTTTGATTGAGGCATTTAGCCAACTTACATTCAGTGTAACTGTTGAAGGATATGAATTTAGTGCTATTGTATTGCCTGTAAGGACTCTTACTGTGTTGTCTGTGTTCCTTTCTAGTCTATGTTACTTATAGGCTCTCTCTTTGCTTAGAGGAGCCCTTTCAATATTTCATGTAGGGCTGGTTTCGTGTTTGCAAATTCCTTTAGTTTTTGTTTGTCCTGGAAGCTTTTTTTTTTTTTAAAGATTTTATTAATTTTTGTATTTGAGAGAGAGAGAGAGCACAAGCAGAGTGAGCTGCAGGCAGAGGGAGAAGCAGGCTCCCCACTGAGCAGGGAGCCCCATGTGGGACTCGATCCCAGGACCCTGGGATCATGACCCGAGCTGAAGGCAGACACTTAACCGTCTGAGCCACCCAGGTGCCCCATGTCCTGGAAGCTTTTTATCTCTCCTTCTATTTTCAATGACAGCCTAGCTGGATATAGTATTCTTGGCTGCATATTTTTCTCATTTAGTGCTCTGAATATATCATGCCAGTCTTTTCTGGCCTGCCAGGTCTCTGTGGATAGGTCTGTTGCCAATCTAATGTTTCTACCATTCTAGGTTACAGATCTCTTATCCCAAGCTGCTTTCAAGATTTTCTCTTTTTCTTTGAGACTCATAGTTTTACTATTAGATGTCAGGGTGTTGACCTATTTTAATTGATTTTGAGGGGGGTTCTCTGTGCCTCCTGGATTTTGATGCCTATTTCCTTCCCCAAATTAGGGAAGTTCTCTGCTATAATTTGCTCCAGTATACCTTCTGCCCCTCTCTCCCTTTCTTCTTCTTCTGGGATCCCAATTATTCTAATGTTGTTTCGTCTTATGGTATCACTTATCTCTCCAGTTCTGCCCTCATGATCCAGTAGTTGCTTCTCTCTCTTTTTCTCAGCTTTATTTTCCATCAATTGGTCTTCTATATCACTAATTCTCTCTTCTGCCTCATTTATCCTAGCAGTTAGAGCCTCCATTTTTGATTACACCTCATTAATAGCGTTTTTTTTCAACTTGGTTAGATTTCAGTTCTTTTATTTCTCCAGAAAGGGTTTCTCTAATAACTTCCAGCTTTTTTCAAGCCCAGCTAGTATCTTTAGAACTGTCATTCTGAACTCTAGTTCTGACATCTTACTAATGTCCTTATTGATTAGATCCCTGGCAGTTGGTACTGCCTCTTGTTCTTTTTTTTGAGGTGATTTTTTCCATCTTGTCATTTTGTCCAGAGGAGAATAGATGAATGAGAGAACAAAATGCTATCAGGGTAACAACGTCCCCAGAAAATATACACTAAACAAATCAGAAAAGACCTGAAAGTGGGGGAAAAGAAAGGGAAAGAAAGAAAAAAGAAAAAAAAAGAAAAGGAAAAGGAAAAGATAAAAACAAAGAAAAACAAAACAAACAAACAAAAAAAACAGAATATGATCAAATATGATCAGGCTGGTGCATAGATCAGTGCCACACACTAGATTTTGGGCATATTTTGGTCTGTTAGAAGAATGTGCCTCCCAAAATTTAAAGAAAGAAAAACTTATTTATGTACAAAAATAAGGGTTAATATAATGAAGTGATGGAATATGAGTATAAAGATGAAAATTATAAAAGATTTTATAAAAGGAATTGATGAGATGTTGGTTGAAAAAAGTAAGGAGAGGATTAAAAAAAAAGAGAGAATCTGATCAGGCAGGAGACTAGAACAAAGCCATACACTAGAGATTTAGGATATATTTTGATCTGTTCGAAGAAACTGTATCCCAAAATTTTAAAGAGAGAAGAACTTATATATATATATACCAAAAATAAGGTTAACTACTATGAAGGGATAGAATATGACTCTAAAAATGAAAAATTAAAAAAAGATTTTTTTTAAAAAAGGGATTGATAAGATGTTGGTTGAAGAAGGGAAAAAGAAAAATTCAAAAAAAAAAGTTAAAAAAAATTAACTTTGAAAGACTAAAGAATCATGGGGGAAAAGCCATGAATTCTATGTGCATTATTCCCCTAGCTCTGGAGTTCTGTCATTCTCATTGATCGGTAAACTTGGTTTTGGCTGGCTGTTCTCACTGATCTTCTGGGGGAGGGGCCTGTTGCCATGGTTCTCAAATGTCTTTGCTGGAGGTGGAATTGCCCCACCCTTGCCTGTTGGGCTAAGTAATCTGCTTGGGTTTGCTCTCGGGAGCTTTTGTTCCCTGCAAGCTTTCCGTACAGCTTTGGAGGATGAGAGTGAAAATGGCGGCCTCCCAACCTCTGCCCTGGAGGAGCTGAGAACTCAGGGCCCCACTCCTCAGTGTGCCCCCAGAGAAAAGCAGTCAATCACTCCCATCTCCTGGTCTCTGGCCGCACTCCATGCTCACCTGGCCTGTGACCTCACATTTCTATCTCAGGCACCCGACCCCGTGTGGAGGCTCCAAACCCAGCCGATCCCTCTGGTGCACTCCTGCACTGCTCCTCCCAGGGGAGGAAGGTGAGTCTCCCTGGATCTGCCGCTTGTTGGGTCCCTTCTGGAGGAGCAGTGGCCCGACTGTGCCACGGATCACGGTTTATGGCAACCCGGAGCTGAGAGCCCGCACCTCAGCTCCATCTCTGCAGCCAGCTTCCCCACTCTCATACCTGGGAGCTCTGCCACACTCAGGCACCCCCGGTCTTTCTGGTCTTTCTGTGACCCCGAGGGTCCTGAGACCACACTGTCCCACGAGGGTTCAACCCCCCTGCTTAGCCACTGGAGCGACTTCCCTCAGCAGAGCCGACTTCTAAAAGTTCTGATTTTGTGCTCTGCATCTCTATCACTTGCCAGAAGTGGCTGTCGGAGGCCCCTTTCCCCGCCGTCTCTCCTCCAGAATATCACCTCAGATTCATTTCTCCGTACGTCCTACCTTCCAGAAAGTGGTTGCTTTTCTGTTCAGAGAGTTGTTGCTATTATTATTATTATTATTATTATTTTAAAGATTTCATTTACTTGACACAGAGAGAAATAGTGAGAGAGGGAACACAAGCAGGGGGAGTGGGAGAGGGAGAAGCAGGCTTCCCACTGAGCAGGGAGGCTGATGCGGGGCTTGATCCCAGGACCCTGGGATCATGACCTGAGCCAAAGGCAGACGCTTAATGACTGAGCCACCCAGGTGCCCCGCTATTATTTTTTTTGATCTCCTGTTGAGTTCGTAGGTGTTCGGAATGGTTTGATCCCTATCCAGCTGAATTCCTGGGACCAGACGAAATCCAGGTGTCCTACTCCTCCACCATCTTGCTCCTCCCCCACATTTAAACAAATCTTGATAATCTTTATGATGAACGTTTTTTTTTATTATGAAAAATCATGTTGTAGAATAATGCTTAATCCTTTTTTTTCAGCTTTGTTGACATATAGTTTAAATTAAGAAATACATCAGTTTAAAGAGTAAATCTTGATGAAACTTGGTAATTGTATACAGTATACAGATATGTAAATATCACCATAATACAATGTAGAACAATATCATCCTTCTTAAAAACATTCCTCATACCTATTTTCAGGTGATACCATCTCTTAACAACTGGGTCCAGACAATACTGATCTCTCTATCAAAATTTCATTTCCTAGCCTTTCATATAAAGTTAATTAAAAATAACATAGTCTTTCATGTCTGCTTTCTTTAACTTAGCATAGGTTTTGAGATTCTTACATGTTATGTTTTTTATTGTATTTCATTTTATTGCTGATTAGTATTTCATGGAGAAAATCATATCTATTTGCAGCATCTGCTGATATCTGTGAGATATTATTGTATCCATTCACAACACTTGTTAATATCATGTCAGATTTCTTCTAGAAAACCTTTCAGTATTGGGAAGCCATCAAGTTCATACTTACTATGCTATCTCAAATAGAAATTGTAAAGAACTGTACAAGGTCTAGATTTTATCTTTTCTGCAAACTAAATTATTAGGCTGCTATAGTTCAGGAATGATAGAAGATGCAAGACTCATGGGTCAGAAACAGGGGATATAGCATTTTACTGACAATGATAAGGGTAGCCAGAATTTCAGCATATGTGTCATCTCCCCAAACTCCAATTCCCACAAAGCAAAGTGAAGAGGTACAGGTGATACCAGTGCATGTGGCGGGGTATGTTACAGGAAAAGAATACCAAGCATAGGGAACCTAAATCTTATAAGTGCTAAATCTCACTGACCTTGCTTCAGTGAGAGACATTATCTTTATTAGACAGGGCAGTGAGAAAACTTTCCCACTGATTCAGAGAAAGATACAGTCTTTATCTTCTAAGGCTATTTGTTCTTGTCTTTTGTTTTTTGTTTTTTGTTTTTTAAGATTTTACTTTTTATTTATTTTAGAGAGAGTGCAGGTGAGGGGAGGGCCGGGGGAGAGGATAAAGAATCTCCAGCAGACTCGGCACTGAGCACGGAGCCTGACTGTGGGCTTGATCTCACAAACCTGAGATCATGACCTGATCCAAAACCAATAGTTGGATGTTCACCAACTGATCCACCCAGGTGTTCCTCTTCTAAGGCTATTTGTAAGAAAAGGGCAATTAATATGTCTTATGGGAAGATATCCAGAAATATGAGATACCTTGGAGAATTGTCTCTCAATATTGTTCACCACTAGTTTCTACATCTTTTTTTGGCTTCTAGTGAAATTTTCTGTGAGTACACGACTTGGTTAACCTCTTTGGTAAATCTAATCAACCGAAGATGGGATCAAATTTGTTCATTTTGTCTCACAAAGTATTTAATTAATATAAATATCAATAAGACTTCAAGAAACAGAATAAGACCAATTTGTATAATTGAACCCAATTACACCACCAAGATCCCAGACCCAACCAGTTTAATAAATCTCATAAACCATTGGTGTACCTTAGAAATCCAGGCATCTTTCTCTATAATTTTGGTTGGCTTTCTCTATAATTTTGGTTGGCTTTTTCACTTGGGCTAAAACATTAATTAACACAGGGGGAAGCAAGATATATTAGACATTATACAGACTTTATCTTGGCTTTTAAGGACATTTAGGGTGATTCCATTATTCATAACAACCCTGGCTGGTGAATTGAGACTCACATGAATCACTTACAGACTGAAGTGGTATCATCGATCAGTTAAAGTCAAGAGAAATTTTACACCAGGTTTTTTAAGTGTATGGCTCTCAACATAGGGATCACTATCCATATAATGTTATTCCTCTGGAAAACTCACCAATTAACTAAGAGTAGCCTCAATTTGGAGACAGTTCTATAGTTATCAAGGTACTACACATAGCATCTTGTTCATCTACTGGTGATATCTCATTAAACTCTTTAGGATATTTTATGACAGCTCCTAAAATGTAAGTCATAATATTTCTGCAAGGGAGGTCCATTGAAGCTTTGCTTTCACATAAGAAATATGATACCTTGGGAGTTGTTAATGATCCTGGAAATAAAATGTTGTTTACAATTGGTGGGGACCCCAATAAGATCTATGTCAATTGGGGACATAAGTTGACAGCATTTCCATCTTGCCTCCTGACTAGTTAGTAGATCTTAGGCTCACCAGATAGTTAAAATAATTGAGCAGTTTTTATTTTTGGAAGGAGTTGTTTGGGGGATAATGGTAAACCTTGAGAGTCAGTTAAATTTGTGGTATTGTCAATATCTTTGGAGAGCTCACCAGGGACTTTTTCTTCTTGAAAATGGCTCTAGGTATGGTAGTGGAAGAGATCATTAATGTTCATTTCTTCTTGTATCTTCTGGTGTCTTAAGTTCATCCCCCACCTACTGCTTGGGTTATCTCCTCCCAGTGCCATAAATCCCAGAGTGTCCCATTTCAATAACTATAACTCCACCATTTTTTCATTTTTCTCTACTTGCACCCAGACTTACTGGTAGAAAAAAAAAGAGTCAGGTGCAAGAGGAACAAGGATATTATTGTAAAATTATGGAGAACTATATATCCCCTACTTTAGCCCACCTAAGTTAGTGCATGTGTAATATTCAGGGTATACTCAACCAAGTGGTCATTTTTTTATTATCCAGGGACACGTCAACCCAAAAGAATAATCCAAGCAGCTGAATGAAATTGTTTGAATCCCCTATACCCCTGTTAAAGAAGATAGCTGTTCAGAAATGGAAAGGAAAAAAAATGCCACGGAGTATCCAGGGAAGAATCCAGAATTTTCTAAAAAGGTTTGTATAACTCTTTACAACTTTGATCCTGATCATTCTTCAGAAAGTGGATAATTCTTTTCTGGGGACAACTATATCCAGTGACTAAATTCCCTTGCTGAGGAGTCTGGACCAGGAGGAGGTATGTCAGTAATGTTTTGAGTCAATTTTTGAGCTGTTCCAATGATAACAATATTAGATGACTGGATGGTAGATAGCATGGAAAATACATTGAACACACTGATTATGAGTTCATTTTTGAGTGATTTTTACAATAAATATTATACCATCGTCCGACTACGAATTGTCTGGAAAGCCAAACATATAACACACATTAGCTTTAAGGGCTATGAAAGTGGGGCCAGTCAGTTGTTTATGCTAGAACAGCAACAGCATAATTGGAAATGTGTTGACAACAGTGAGGAACCACCAAATGTCTGAGATAGTCAAACTTCTGGGAGCAGCCAGAGAGAGGACAAGGAGGGCATGTAATATGGTCTCCTTCACCTAGACAAATGAGTCAATTTGACAAGAATAACAAATCTGGCATGCAATGGTAACCTCTGCATCATAAATAGAATCTATACATTGTGCCTAGTATTTTGATTGGTGGATGTGTTGTTTTATCTGGTATGGTAATTGATCTAGGCGGCAGTGGTGGCAATCTAGTTCTCTCATCAGAGAATTGCCCTTATTCTGGGCATCTATATTAGTGACCCAAACGGTTCAATCAACAGCCATAATTTGTTTCCACAGTCCACAACCCAGGTAGATTTATCTTTAATCTGCCAGTCTGTAAATTTCCAAGTAGCAGTCCAAATAGCTAGATCATTGGCAACAGTCCAAGTGTCAATAAAAATATAACAAGGTTTATCAAGGGGAATATTGGTCAGAGCTATGAGAGCAGCTTTGATTTCTGCCTACATACTTTAACAGTTGTTTGTACTTTCATTTCTGGATTGCTGCTTCTTAAGCTGATCAGCCACAGTGACCCAATAGACACCACTAGTTTCCAGATTATCTGAATCATCAGTAAACCAACAAGGCCCCACTATTTAGGGAAACCTCTGTGAATCAAAAGCCCCAGTGAGTAATCAGTATTGTTTCAAACAACAGAATGGGAATAAATTTATTTCAGAAATATCAATTCAATGTTTTCATCTAAAACCTAGGTATTATAGGATACATGTCAGCTCTTAAATATACTATCTCCATTTGATAAGTGAGGCTTTGCAGGGGGAGACTTCCAATCTTGTTATAGTCACCAAGTCTGAGTTGACTCACCCAAAATGGGAACATCAGATGGGTGAATTACATGGTTTCCATGAATGAGACATTAAATTTCAGTAAGAGTCCAATAGTAATCTGCTCTTCAAATGTGTTTTTCCTGAGAGCTGTGTCAGAGAGGTGATGAGTACAACATCCCAAGGGACTCCTTTTTCCAGAACCCCCAAATATCAAAGCATCAATCACAGAGACATTTAACTCAAAGGAATCTTAAAGTTGTGTGGACCCAAAAGTACTAGTACATCTCTACATGTACCTCTTTCCAATCTATAGACTCTCCCCTCCCCAGCACTTCATAGAACAGAGATATATGAGACATATATTTCAACTACACATTCAGGTGTAAAACCAACAACAGCAAATCAGTTTGCCCAAAAGGAGTTACCCACTAGGTCATATTAATGTCCCTTTCCCAATGTAAGCTTTGCCCAAACTTAGTCAGTTTATGGTCATTAGAAAAGAAAAAGACCCTCAGTATGTTAGTAATAATGGTATTTTGGAATCTGAAATAATTGACATTTGCTTATAGTTGAGTTTAAAAAATTATATTAGAGAATTACTTTTTTAAAATAAAAAATTTCACATAAGATATATGAATAGGCTAAACATAAGCAAATTTTAAATAGAGAAAGAATTCTATAATGATAGTATGTTTTATAAATTGCTATTTTTAAAGATAGCAGTTTTTTTTGAACTCTAAGGAGGCACTGAAATATTAAAAGAAGCCATGTAATGCATTTTATAAAGGTGGCTATAATATAGCATAGAAATAACTTGGTGGAATTCAGTTGTTTCTTCTGGTCCTAATCTTCTCACCATATTAGTTTTCTTTGTTATCCTCATGTTAAAAATAGTGGCTAATATATTCTAGCGACCAAAGGAGAACTTTGATATTACAGTCAATATTGTCAGAAGAAATAGAAGAAAAGGTAGAAACAATTATTCTCTAGAATTTGAGAAAGAATAGTCATAGATTTAATAGTTGTAGAGATAATTTATCATAAAAATTTCCTATTCTTTGAATATTCACTTTATATGCTCATAAGACAGTTTCACATGTTACTCAATTATCTGGTTTTTTTTTTAATTCTCATTATTTTCTCCAGAATGAGGTGTAAAAATAAACCTTAAGTTCTCATATTTAATATTTAAGGCTCTAAATGGAGGGTTTTAAAGCCAAACATTAAATAGTTATTAATAATTCCTGACAAATATGAAATTATTTTTCATTCAAATAAATGGTTTCTTTATTTAAGTATTAATTTAATAAATATTTAATAAATAAGACCTAACTTTACAATGTAGTATTGTTTTGCCTCTCCCCACCCCCCTCTCCCCCCAAATAAAAAAGAATCTGGAAGACTTAGTTTAGTGCTTAGTGGTTTGGTTAAAAATTTCATTTAGGAATTTGAGTACATAGTTAAAATTAGCCAGGAGTGCACTGCATAAATTAGTATAAGGAGCCTGCATTAATATGCAAATTCTGTTCAGAACAAGGCAATATTTCTCTGTTCCTATTATTTCTTATTGAGGAAAACAAAAAAAACCAAAAAACCTCCAAACCTAATGTCTTAAAACAATTTTATCCTTACTTTGCATGATCCTGGGGATGACAGATTTAGCTGAGGATTCTTGCCTCACATTCTTCATGTGATTGTGTCAGATGGTATTGAGGATTCAGTCATTAATGACCCAGCCAGGATAGATTTCCAAGTAGTCTCACAGTCACAAATATGGCTGACAGTTGCTACTGGATATTGACTAGGAGTTAAGCTGTAGTTTCCAAAAAGAGCACCTACATTTGGTTTCTTCATGCGGCTTGGATTTCTATAGCATGGCAACTAAGTTTTGAGAGGGAATATTCCAAGAAGGAACACCCTGAAAAAGAGCATTCTGAGGGGCTTGAATAGAAACTATAACATTTCTTAGGATCTATTATCAGAAGTTCCAGGATATCACTTCTGTACAGTAATAGGTAAAGAATAAGGATAGCCAAATTTAATGGAAATTAACTTCCACTTCTTGTTGGGAGGAATAGTAAGTGATGTACAGACATCTTGACCTCTCACAATCCCCAGTGATTTTTCAGAAAATATTTTCAGTACTGTTTCTGCAAAACTAATTTTCTAAGAGTTCAACAGGAGAACACAAAAGGAAGACTTTACAGTTCTTGGGATTATGTTATAATTCATTCACTTGAGGGAAATATAAGTATAATACTTTCATTATATTCATTATGTGAGGTTCTTCTATGGAGGAAGAGTGACAGATTTGTTTTGTTTTATTCCAGAATTCAGGCAGGAGCTAAAATATAAATTTCAAATAATTAGACTTCATTTAGCTGAAAAGAAATAATAATTAGAGCTTCCCAAATTGTCTCAGGAATTGTCTTTTATTAATACTTATAAGTATCCAAATAAAATCTGAGTTACCATCTGTTTTTTTTTTTTAAAGATTTTATTTATTTATTTGACAGAGAAAGACACAGCGAGAGAGGGAACACAAATGGGGAGTGGGAGAGGGAGAAGCAGACTCCCTGCCGAGCAGGGAGCCCGATGCGGGACTCGATCCAGGGACTCCAGGATCATGACCTGAGCCGAAGGCAGTCGCTTAACCAACTGAGCCACCCTGGTGCCCTGAGTTACCATCTGTTAATGAGATAATAAAAGTTCAGATTAGATGACTTTACAAATTTATTTTATTCATACTGCAATAAGATGACGAACTGAAGAAATATATATACCACTTCTTGTTTTTCACTGAAGACACATTTTTATATAAAGTTAGGCATTTTAAAAACATTAAAAATATTTCTCCAAGTTTCTTAGATACATTTTGGGACACAGAAATTGTAATATTCTGTCTGGGTAATTTGATATTTGATTTAGTGAACAACAGATAATCAATTTTGAAATTGATATTAAAAAAAACAGGTATGTAACAGAGGAATACTAATGTTTATCATTAGAGCAATTACTTCTTAGAGCTAGATGATTTTGCCTTGGGACTATTATAAACCCATTTTATTATTAAAGAGGACTTTAAAATGTGAATTTGATAGCTAATGTGACAGAAACTCTGCTCCTAAAAAATTATAATAGTTAATTAATCACTTGTGTGGATTCACTTTTATGCTTTTTTTAAATTAATAGTCATAATATAGTTCTAATATGTCAGTCAAAAAGGATCCATAAGGATGACATCAGAAAGAGTAGCAAAGACCTCCAAAAATTCTAACTTCCATAAAAGGAATGAGAAAACTAAATTAACTGAAGGCATGCAACAATCTGGCACATGTTTATTCAACAAAAACAAAAAAAAAATTAAAAGGTATACTAAAAATACCTATTTAGCACAAAAGAAAGCAGTAATATAAAAAGAGGACCCAAAAAAGTAAGATAAATAGAAAATAAATCATAAAATGAGAGACATAACACCTACTATATCAGTGATTACATTCCAGGCACCTGGGTGGCTCAGTCATTAAGCGTCTGCCTTCAGCTCAGGTCATGGTCCCAGGGTCCCAGGATCAAGCCCCACGTTGGGCTCCCTGCTTGGCGGGAAGCCTGCCTCTCCCTCTCCCACTCCCCCCTGCTTTTGTTCTATCTCTCACTGTGTCTTTCTGTCAAATAGATAAAATATTTAAAAAAAAAAGTATTACATTCAATGAAAATGGATTAGAAATTCCATTCAAAAAGGAAAGATTGATATAAATGTATAAAAAATTGTAATTCAGTTATGTGCTGAGAGACATACTTTAGATTCAAAGACCCAAATTGGTTGAAGTAAATGTAAAACAAATAGAAAATGGATTGATTCTATTGGAATGGAAGAGAAAGATATACATGCAAACAGTAATCAAGAAGAGCTGGATTAGATATATTAGTATCAGACAAAGCAAGCTATAGTACAAAAAATTATAATTGAAAACAAAGAGGACATTTTATATAATTATGAAGGTGTTCATGTATCAGAAAGATAAAATTATATATGCACCTAACAACAAATACATGAAGCAAGAATTAATAAAGTGGAAAAATAGACAATATAAAATAAGAATTGAAGAATTCAGTGCCCATTTTCCATAATGACTGGAACAACTATCAAAAGATCAATAAGGAAATAGAGAATTTGAACGATACTATGAATCAACTGGGCAGACAAGTATAGAACACTCCACCCATGACAGCAAAATGCACATTCTTCTCAAGTGCACGTGGTATTTCCAGGCTAGACCATATGCTAGACTATAAAACAAACCTCATTATTGTAAAAGTGTTTAAATCATACAAAGTATGTTCTCCAACATAATACAATGAAATCAGTAAACAATAACAGAAATTTGGGAAATTAAAAATAGAGGGAAATAAAAAAATAGGAAGAAATAAAATCTCCTAAATAACCGATGAATCAAAGAAGAAATCACAAGAGAATTTCAATAATAATTAGAGGCAAATGAAAATGAAATACAATATACCACAATATATGGAGTACAGCTTTAAACACTTACTTGTAAAAGTCTATATTTTATTTTATTTTAAAGATTTTATTTAGGGGCGCCTGGGTGGCTCAGTCGGTTAAGCGACTGCCTTCGGCTCAGGTCATGGTCTCAGGGTTCTGGGATCAAGCCCCGCATCAGGCGTCCTGCTCGGCAGGAAGCCTGCTTCTCCCTTTCCCACTCCCCCTGCTTGTGTTCCCTCTCTCGCTGTCTCTGTGAAATAAATAAATAGAAAATCTTTAAAAAAAAAAAAAAAGAAAAGATTTTATTTATTTATTTGTCAGAGAGAGGGAGAGAGAGAGACAGAGAGCACAAGCAGTGGGGAGCGGCAGGCAGAGGGAGCTGAGCAAGGAGCCCGATGTGGGACTCGATCCCAGGACCCTGAGATCATGACCTGAGCTGAAGGCAGACACTTAACTGACTGAGCCACCCAGGAGTCCCAAAAGTCTATATTTTAAAAGGGAAAAATATCAAATAACCAACCTAAGTTTCTACTTTGAGAAACTAGGCAAAGAAAAACAAACAAATCAAAGCAAGCAGAAGAAAGGAAATAATAGAGATTAGAACAGAAATAAATGAAGTGGAGTGTAGAAAAACAATAGAGAAAACCAATGAAACCAAAAGCTCATTCCCTGAAAAGACCAACATACTAACAAACCTTTAGCTGAACATCCAAGAGAAAAATTAGAGAAGAATCAGATTACTAAAATCAAGCTTGAAAGAACATTATTACAGATCTTACAGAAATATAAAGATGATTACAAAGGAATACCATGAATAATTTAATACAAAATTACATAACTTTAATGAAATGGGAACAAATGCCTATTAAGACTACCAAAACTTAAGAAAAAACTGAAAATATGAATAGACTTATAACAACAAAAGAAATTGAATTAGTAATAAAAAAGGAAATCTCCAAAACCAGAATAGCCTATTGTAACTATTGTCATTTTAGAGTAAAAGGCATACGGTTCAGGCAAAAGCTTAATTTAAATATATAGTAATAAAGTTACTTTCTTTATTCAGAGAAAAAAAAAAATAGTGGATTATACCCTGAGAAGACATTTGTGAAGAAGAGAAGGCTCCTACATAATGGAGCTTATACACTATTAAGAGACACCAGCAATTATCCAACAGTGTGAAAAGTACTATCACAATTGCATATTTTGAAATGACAAGCATTTTTCATATATATAAAATTCAATTTAAAAATTAAAACTTAAGTTAACTGCAGCTATGTGATTTTTTGAGGAAGTTCTTGTGATCAGAAGCAAAAATTAAAAAAAAAAAAACTTGAAATGTCAAGCTAATTCATCAGGTGAAGCTTTTTACTTTTCCTTTCTTGTCAAGAAGTATATGGTCCAGGGGCGCCTAGGTGGCTCAGTCTTTAAGTGTCTGCCTTCAGCTCAGGTCATGATCCCCACATCCTGGGATCGAGCCCCGCATCGGGCTCCCTGCTCAGCGGGAAGCCTGCTTCTCCCTCTCTTCCTCTGCCACTCCCCCTGCTTGTGTTCCCTCTCTTGCTGTGTGTCTCTCTCTCTGTCCAATAAGTAAAATCTTAAAAAAAAAAAAAAAGTATATAGTCCAGGGGTACCTGGATGGCTCAGTTGGTTAAGCATCTGCCTTCAGCTCAGGTCATAATCCCAGGGTCCTGGGATCAAGTCCCATGTTGGGCTCCCTGTTCCGAGGGAGGTCTGCTCCTTCTGCACCTGCTCCCACTCATTCTCTCAATCTCTCTCTCTCTCTCTCTCAAATAAATAAATAAAATCTTTAAAAACAGACAAAAAAAGAAATACATAGTCCAAAAGGAAAGGTAGGAATAATTGCCATTTTCCCAGGAAAGAAATCACCCTTAATGAGATGTATTACCTCTCCTGGTGACTTCTTCATTCAGAATGTTTACTGATTTCTACTGTCTTCTGTGTATGCAGTGTGAACAAGGACTGCCTGGCAGAGGGGAAGCAAGACTCCCTGTCTTCACAGAGCTTGCAGTCTGGGGGGGGAAGAGAAGTAAAAATGGGAGGGGGCAAGGGGGGAAAGAAAGGAAAAGGAGAAAGAAATGTGTAGTGAAAACTTGTAAAGACTGAGTTGTGATCAAAAAAATTATAAAGAACAGTGAGAGAATAAGGGAAGGACAACAAGGAAAGTCCTCTAAGGGATATGATATGTGGTCCGAATCCTGAAAGATGGAAAGTGCGAGTGTCCACAGAAAGAGTATCAAGAAGAGTCCAGGCCAAGAAAGTAGCACGCATGTCCCAAGGCCAGAGGTCAGTGACCTCAGAGTCTATGGAAGAAGTAAGGTTTATATCTTCAGATATTTGTAGAAAAATCGAAGAAATTATTACTCTAGAGGTGCTGATTTCTAGCAAAAATGAAAAAAAAAAGGGGGGGGAAATGGTCTAAAAGTTTAACTACCAACCTCCTTGATTTTCAGCATGCACTATTGTGAATCAATTTATCAGGATTCTTAAATGTTTTACAATTCTACATTGTGATGATTATCATTATTCCATAATGACCAAGGTTTATAGATGAGAATAATTAATTTTATTTATTTATTTATTTATTTTAATTTTATTTATTTTTGTTATATACATTTGTAAAATAATTTTGAATTATGGATAATGATACCTTAAGTGTATAATTTTGATTAAAATAAATAAAAATAAGGAGCTTTACTTAGAATAAAGGGATTTGAACTGACTAGCAGTCTGGTTTTATTTTAAAATATGCTTGAGTATTTAAAAATGAATAAGTTGATGTTATTACTTAATGCTTTACTTGCAACTGATTTTTTGACTTTCTTTTCTGTTATGCAGTATTTTTATGATCCTGATAAATATATAAATACATGTGTGTGGATTCCACGATTTGAAATGATATATTCTTCATTAGCTCGCAATTCATGTAGCTAAACCTCATAGTGCTAACAAACTAAGCATTCCATCATTGAGCATTTTGCTCTTAAAAAAAAAATCTTGGGGCATCTGGGTGACTCAGTCGGTTAGGCGGCTGCCTTTGACTCAGGTGATGATCCCAGGGTCCTGAGATGGAGCCCCGCACCCGACTCCCTGCCCAGCGGGAATTCTGCCTCTCCCTCTCCCTCCGTTGCATCCCCTGCTTGTGTTCTCTCTCTGAGACTCCCAAATTAAAAAACAAAACAAAACAAAAAACCTTTAAAAAAATCTTATAGGCAATTATACTAGGTGGATTTTTGAAACTCCAAGAATGCACACTCATATATGTTGCTTTGGTTTTTAATAATGGATAATTGGAAATATATAAAATGACAAGAACGAAATATTCTCTCCTTATGATAGCCTATAGAATCACACACCCCCAGCAAGGCCTGCAGTGGTGTTCAAGTTCAACTGGCTCTGAAAAATTAAAGTATAAGAGGAGCAGGGGTGGTGAATGGGAACTAAAATGGTTATCTAGAAGTAGGGACGAATTTGTGACCTTTAACAGAACTGAAAAGCCCAAAACTAGCTCCAAAACGATATGGTAAATTCACATTGTCACCGTGGAGATCTCTAATGTATCTGTAGTTTAAGAACCAAAACCTGAGCTAAATTGTTCCAAAATATCTGCATAGGCACTTAGTGCTCTTTTGTTGGGAGCCAGGCAGAAACCAACCATTGGCTTGGGTTTTCTTTTTTCTTTTCTTAAATTTTTATTTATTTATTTGAGAGAGAGAGCAGACAAGCAGACGGGAGTGTCAGGCAGAGGGAGAGGGCGAAGCGGGTTCCCCGCCGAGCAAGGAGCCCGATGCGGGGCCCCATCCTAACAATAGTTACAATAATATAAATATAATTTAACTAGTTCTCATTGATCTGTACTTCCAGAAAAGTGCATATAATTATGTGTTTCCTTTTATTATGACCCAATATATGCTGACAGAATGAACTGTCTCTGAAATAACTAAAGAAACCTAATTGAAATAAACACATTTTGTCATATTTGTAATTATTGTCTATACAGCTAACATCTAGGAATTGATTTGTAAAAATTAATATAAAGTGACAAATTTCAAAAAAAAAAAAAAACAGAATAGCCTAGGACCAGAGGCCTTCACCGTGAATTTTATAAATATTTAATGAAGAATTAACACCAACCTTTCACAAACCTTCCAAAAAGTAAAAGAGGAAACCGTTTACATCTAAGTCTATGAAGCCAATATTATGCTGATAACAAAACCAAAGATATCCCAACGAAAAAAAATGGGGAAAGTACATCCTTCGATAATATGTTTTGTTCATATGTTTTGTTCATATAAGAGTCTTAACCTACTCCAGTCTATCGATCAGCACTTATTTACTTATCCCACCCACCTTATAGCCTTTTAATTATATATATATATATATACACACACACACACACACACATATACACACATATATAGTGTATGTGTTGTGTATATATATGTATGTATGTGGTATTTTATGCAATTTCCCATGGTTTCTTGAACTTTGGAATATGGAAAAAAGTTAATAATTTAAAAATGACTTTAAAGAAATGTACCTGTTTAAATTCAGATATCACTAAATTTCTCCTAGTGATTCCTTCTATTTTGAATGTCTGTTCATCATTCAGTCTATTTCTAAATATCTACATACAATGGCAACATTTACAATAGCCTTAATTTACCAAGTTTGGTTATTTTGGCCTTCTTAAGACCTGAAGAATCAAAGTAAAATATTAGGGCATTTATTTAAGAAATCATTATCATTAACATTGAAGTCAGACATACCGGGGTTACTTCCTGGCTTTATTCCTTGATATCAGTGTGATTTGGGTTAATTATTTAATTTTTTATTGCAGTTTCTACACCTGTAACATAGGTATAAGGATATCTACTTCATATGATTGTGTTGAGCAGTAAAATGAATGAGATTAAGAGGTACCTGCATGCCTGTTAAAGGAGGAGATTTAATAAGCAATAGTTAGTATATCAACATAAAAATATTTTGTTACTAAATGCTCTATTTTACAGAACTACTTTGAGAACCACTTATTCAGTCAGTTTCTGGACTTGCTAGAAATCCATATTTTTACCCCTACTTCCTGAACTTATGATTCATATAGAAAAGGAGGAGTAGAATAGAAATTTACATTTTGAACAAGTACCTCTGAGAATATTTTTATGCTTATGATAACACAATTCTTACTGCTTTGAGGACTAAAGATTATCTTCCTAGAGGGCAATAGAGCAAATGTTATTTCAAAATGCTTCATTCAGCTGTTATATTGAAAAGGACCACTATTTGTTTTATAGTATCTAATATACTCATTTACATGATTTCATCCACAATGAATTCCTTTAACGATGGTTCAGAAAGCCTGGAGCACCTAGCTTTTACTTAGGAGTACAAAGTTACCAACATGATTCTTTGGACATCTGAATTTTTTTTAAGGCACCAATATTTACAAAACTCATACTTAGGTATGACACCACCTCAGCAATATTTATAAAATAAGGTCATATTTATATAATTGTAAGATATCTATGAAACATTCTACTAAAACTTACCCTTCACAAATTAAACAAGATAATTAACAAATCTTCAAATCAAGAATAATCAGATTAAAACTTATTTTGTTGCCAAGAAATTGACTGATGCAGAAACTTGCATTGATATTTTAAGGTCACAAGACAGGTATCATCTGTTTAAAATTAGCATAAGAAACTCAGTAATATACTATAGTTCTTTTTAAGCAATTTCAAGGGGATTATTATCAAAATTCAATTTTAAAATGATTCTGTTAACATATTAGTGAAAGGATTTCAATTTATTCCACCTAACTAGGTCAGAAACACTAGTAGGATTTTAAATTCAGGAGTCATAATAATATTTTATAATGGTTTTATTTTTCAAAGCACTGTGCCAAATTAAACCTTGGAAGAAAGTTGATGAACCATTTGATTCTATAATTATTGACTTGGCCATGGGCAAGCTGCTTACTGTAGATAGTTAGGGAAAGTTGATTGCCCAGCTGTTGCTGGCACATAAAGAGATTGTATAACTGAGCAATAGTTTTAACCCTCACCCCAAGTTCTTTATTCTCAACAGATAGAGTTTGGTGATTTTTTTTTTGCTTTTTCTAAAGAATGAAGAAATTCTTAAATATTAAATATACTACTTCAAAATGAGAAGTACAGGTTATATAAAACTTGTTATTTTAATAATTTATATTTTTAAAGTATCAAATTATCAAAAATGGTTGACCTATATGTCCAAGAACTGATAAGCAATCATGATATAATTAATTGAAATAAATAAATGTTGCTTGAATTCTGTTTATTTTCATGAATTAAGCTATCAATGTGATAATATTTCTCATAATAATATGCTTGTATTCACAGGTAAAATTAAACTTAGATGAGATAGAAGGAATTAAATCTAAAATATAATATCTAATGCACACAGCAGCTTGACAATTGTATAGCATTATTGAATTTAAAAGTTCACTTTGTGTTATATTACGGCTTAATGTTCTTGAAATTATTAACTTAGGGTACATTTTATATTTGATTTAGTTAACTTTCTGTGTACCAGTCAAGTGAGGAGGATGGCACCTGCTGTTCTAGGGAGGCCTCAGCTGTTTAGACTCATCTTTGTTCCCTGATGTCTCTCACTGGCCAGCATGTTAGGTTGTTCATATGGTGCCATGTTTCCCAATATCAACTAGTGAACCTGCCCTAAAACACAAGCATTTTTAAGCCTATGCTTGGTTACATTTGCTTATTATCCTATTGGTAAAGCCAGCAACATGGCCAATCTTAAATTCATTATGAGAACTTATTACTGGAGGGCGTGGAACAAGGGAGAGGAAACTTTTGTATCCATTTTTACAAACTACGAAACAGTTTTACCTTTGGCCATAAACTATTCACAACCTTTCCACATAAAAAATACCCTCAATGCCATTCCAGAACCTCCACAAATTGAATAAAACCATGTATCAGCTTCAAAGTACAGGATTTCATGAGCTTTAATTATATATTAAGGAAGTTTCCTGAATACAGAAACTGATGAACTAAAAAGATGTTTTCTGCATCTGACTCACCCAACATACAATGTTAAGACAAGGGATTACCTGCTATGGATGTTTCTATTCCCATAATAGTTGCTGATGCTTATCATTCTGAAATCCAGGTGGGCACATATTGCAAAGGCTACCTTCTCTGGTAACAAATAATATATCTTCCTTAGGCCTAGATTTTGTTCCCTGGAAGTGGCTCCTCTGTCATTTTTTCCCTCCAATTTTCTCTAGGAATCCTCCCCCATTCAACATTCTTTGAGTCTCTTGGCTCTGCTCTCAGGTTTATTGACTCTTTTTTCCAATACTTCCTTTATATTCCTTAACAAATGGTCCATATTTGCTACTAACTAGCTCTGCCAATGTACTTTCTGCTTGGAGACAGGTGAGGCCCCAGTGTCCTCTTCATAGTTTAACTCATACTCTTTTAGTTCAAGCCCTTGGTCCTTTTGCTAGCTCAACTTATATTTAAATCAATAAATCAATGATGCCTGGTGTGTTCAGCAGACCTTTAATTTTAAGTATCATTTTTTTAGATTAACTCTATAATAAACTTATCACAAAACAAAGTGGATTTTTTTGTTTCTTTGTTTTTGTTTTTAAACAACTATTAATCACATCACAAACCACAGGTTAGCAGTTTGGGTTGGGCTCAGCTGGGTGATTCTTCTGTTCATCTTAGCTGGGCTCACTCATGTCTTTGATCAGTTAACCAGTTGGCTCAGTCTGGTTGATTCAGTGGGGCCTCAGCTGATATAACTCATATATTCTCCAGATACTATCTTTTCTTCCAGCAGACTAAACCCAAGCTTTTTCACATGGTAGTGGAGTTTTCTGCCTCAGATTGAGTTTTCTGGAATCATATCTGGAGATGAACTGTGAGGTGCAAGATATTTATTTGTGACCAACACCTATAAAAAAGAAAGCCAAAAGAAACATAGTTGGAAAGAGAGAAGTCAAACTGTGAAACTGCTCTGGTGAATCCTTATTCCAGTCCATAATAGAGTTCTAGAGTGAGTAATGAGTACCAGAAAGGCTTCACCTCCAGCACCATGACTCATTGAGACAGACTCTAAAGGAGCTGATAACCGTAGGTTATCTGTTAGGTACACTTTCTGAAGTTGGGCAGCAAATTCTTTCTCAAAGGAGGATCTGGGAGATGCTTCTTTAACTCTACCACATTTCCTAAAGCAACCAGAAAACAAGCCTTAGCATTTCACATTTGCTAATGTCTCACTGGTCATATATAACCAAGTGATGCACTAACAAAGGATATGGCCACAGTGAAAGGATAGATTTGAGACAATTTTTGCATTCTATCATATTATGATTCTAGTATCATGATGATCTTGTAGTAGCAGCATAAATTAAAAATAACAAGCATATATTTCTGTCTCTTCATGTTGAAAATTAACTTATTCTTCCCTAAACATCAATTTAAAAGAAGTCTAGAAGTAAGAAATCCAGTTGAAAAAAGTGGAAGAGTAAACAACAACAAAAAAACCCAGCAGAGTTACTCATAACACTATTTTAGTGAAGCAGGAGAATAATATGATACTTTCTCACAGAATTTAGAGAGCTCAGAAGAATATGCCTCACTAATATATGTTTTAGATATTCAAATATTTTGGATTAGAAATTACAATGTTGCTTTTTTCTTACAATGTTAAGATCATTTAGAGTTGAATATGACCGAAATGTATTTTCCTGTTAAGGACTGACATTTTCAATTTGGCTTCTATTTATTTTTTTCTTTCCAAACAAGAGAGCTTCTAAATTCTTGACAGAAGGCTCTGAAGACAGAAGCAGCTTATCTTCCCTTTTGTTTATGAAACTTTTTGAGAAATATGTTCATGAGTTGGCAGAGACAGAACCCACACAGCCTGGCATAGCTGATTATCATGTCTTAGGAAATGAAAAGAGCCCTAAGGCATTAGGACTCTCAACCATTAATAGTGGCTTTCCCACAGAGTAGTTACATAAAATGACAGTTTGGCAACGGTGGCACATCTTGCTTATCCCTCCACTGACTGACTCTGAAATTTCATTAAAAGTACAAAGAATTCTCATTTACTCACTGTTACATTTAAAGTTCCAGGCTTTCATTTTATGTATAAAAATTACACTTTGGGCTGATGATAACATGTTTTTCATTACATTGCAAATCATAAAATTGTGTACTTTGGTTTCTAGCTGTGAAAATACTGTGAAATGGATGGTTTTGTTTCCTAAAGTATCAGCCATTCAGATTATTGTAATCTTTCTATAACTAATATAAAGTAAATTTTAACATCCTCAATATTACAGGGCGGTTGTTCCAAATTGTCTATAGCCTCATTGTGTAGTGACTGCAAATATTTATCAGTGATTATGTGTATGATTCTCACAGAAAATGAAACTATTGCATGAAAAGCACTATAATGACTCTGATATAGAAACTGGGATTTGGCGGTATCTCAGTGTGGTTTTGATTTGAATTTCCCCAATGGCTAATGATGATGAACATTTTTTCATGTCTGTTAGCCATTTGTATGTCTTCTTTGGAGAAGTGTCTGTTCATGTCTTCTGCCCATTTTTTGACTTGATTATTTGTTTTTTGGGTGTTGAGTTTGAGAAGTTCTTTATAGAACTTTGATATCAGCCCTTTGTCTATAGTGTTATTTGCAAATATCTTCTCCCATTCTGGGGGTTGCCTCTTTGTTTTGTTGACTGTTTGCTTTGCTGTGCAGAAGCTAAGTGAAATAAGTCAAGCAGAGAAAGTCAATTATCATATGGTTTCACTTATTTGTGGAACATAAGGAATAGCATGGAGGACATTAGGCGAAGGAAGGGAAAAATGAAGGGGGGGGAGCGGAGGGAGAGATGAACCATGAGAGACCATGGACTCTGAGAAACGAACTGAGGGTTTTAGAGGGGAGAGGGGTAGGGGGATGGGTTAGCCCGGTGATGGGTATTAAGGAGGGCACGTATTGCACGGAGCACTGGGTGTTATATGAAAACAATGAATCGTGGAACACTACATCAAAAACTAATGCTGTACTGTATGGTAACTAACATAACATAATAAAACTAAAAAAAAAAAAGAGGGGCGCCTGGGTGGCTCAGTCGTTAAGCATCTGCCTTCGGCTCAGGTCATGATCCCAGGGTCCTGGGATCCAGCCCCGCATCAGGCTCCCTGGTTGGCGGGAAGCCTGCTTCTCCCTCTCCCACTCCCCCTGCTTGTGTTCCCTCTCTCGCTGTGTCTCTCTCTGTCAAATAAATAAAATATTAAAAAAAAAAAAAAGAAACGGATTTGAATGTTAGCTGGTATAGGAAAACTTGCAGGGTTTGGGTGACATATCCTTTTTTAAATTATTTGACTCAGGAATATTTTTGGACAGACCTAATATTCTTTTAATTTTTTTTTTTTTTTAATTAGAGAGAGACACAGAGAGCTAGTGGAGGAGGGGAGGGGCAGAAGGAGAGGGAGAGAGAGAATCTTAAGCAGGCTCCATGCCAGCATGGAGACCAATGTAGGGGTGGATCTCATGAGCTAAAATCAAGAGTAGGATGCTTAACCAACTGAGACACCCAGGTGCCCCTTGGACAGACCTAATATTCTTATGAATTGCCTCAGACATATGAACATATCCCAATGCATTTATCCATCATATCTTTAAAAGTTCAAGCTATTTTGGAAGAGCTTTGGATGTAGAAACCAAAGACAACTGATGAAATCATTCCCAGAGTTGGTTGAGTAGGTTGGATAATGGAATTGAGTTTCAAATCAATGCATGTTGCTTAGGATAAATTAAAGGCTGGCCCCAAACATAAAATACTTATATACAATATGGGAGAAGTACAGCATATCACAGCAGATACAACATGGGTATATTTGGTATATTGAAATACTCTATATGTATTAACTGAAATAGAGAATACAACTGTAAGGTAGAAATAAGAAAACCTTTTTTTTTCTTTGCTTCTACTTTTTATTTAAATTATTTATGTAGATCCTTAATCCTTATTTCCTTTTTCCTAGTTGAAAACATAAGTAATTTCTGTAGGATTCTGTGCAGGTGATAGGGTGTTCACATATGCTGCCCTGACTCTCCCATGGAATGCAAAACTAAAATCTGGGCAGGATGCATGGGAAGGTATCAAAGGACTGAAAAGTAAATATAAACTGGTGGACCAGAGAAGAACACCAAAATTCGAAGCACTACTAAACCTGCATGAGCTTATTTTTAATTTTCCTTACTAATCCCCTTAGTCTCCCACATAAATTTAGCTAAGCTGGAAATCTGGATTGGGTATCATTGTACGGATACCTGCAAGTGAAGCTTCTTACTTCTGGCTTAAGGAGCAGGAAATGAAACATCTAATGCTCAGAGTGAGGGGAGAAAATCCCCTGTAATTTTTTTTTTTTAACTTTTTCTGTTTCTTCATACCCCAGATCGTAGACAATTCCATGGCATTGACAGCTGCATTGGCAGCAGAGAGAAAAATATTACCTTAGGAGGCTGAGAATTCAAATAATTTTTCTCATCAGAAACCATGAAGTCCAAGAAGGAACTGTGGCATGCATATTTAAGGTATTAGGAAAAATAAAGACATTCTCAGATGAAGAAAACCTAAGATAATTCATAGCCAGCAAATAAGCTCTAAAATTGTTGGTAAAGAAAGTCTTTAGAACAAAGGGAAATTATATCTGCAGGAAACTTAAAACACTAGAACATCCAGAAGGAAGGATTAGCAATGGAAATCATATACTTGAGTAAATATAATAATTATTCTCCTCTAGAATTCTTTTTTTAAACCCTAAAATATGTTTTAATTTGATATGCAATTGATATATAATATTACATTAATTCCAGGTTTACAACACAGCAATTGGACATTAACATGCATGGTAAAATATTATTGCTCCATGTCCAGCCATCATCTGTCACCACACAAAGTTATATATTTTTTTCTTCTAATGAAAACCCTCAAGATCCACTGTCTTAACAACTTTCTAGTATGCCCTACAATATTACTGACTGTCCTCATTGTGTTGTATATTACACCCCATACTTTATTTATTTTATAAATGAAAGTATAACTCCCTCACTCATTTCATCCACCCCATAACTCCCATCTATTATGGCAAACACTAGTTTGTTCTCTGTATCTATGAGGTGTTTTTTTGCTTTTGTTTTTGTTTTGTTTTGTTTTGTTTTTAGATTACAGAAATCATACAGGATTTGTTTATCGCTATCTGACTTATTCCAGTTAGCATAGTACCTTCATGGTCCATCCATGTTGTTGCCAATGGCAAGGTTTCATTCTTTATTTGGCTGAATATCATTTCAATGTGTGTGTGTGTGTGTGTGTGTGTGTGTGTGTGTGTGTGTATCCATTTATCCATTCATCCACTGGTGGAAATTCAAGTTGTTACCATTTCTTGGCTATTGTAAATAATGATGCAATGAATATGGGGGTGCATATATCTTTTCAATTAGTATTTGGATGTTCTTCAAATAAATACTTAGTAGTGTAATTGCTGGATCATATAGAAGTTCTGATTTTTAACTTTTTGAGAAATCTACATGCTGTTTTGCATAGTGGCTACACCAGTGTACATTCCCAACAACAGTTCCCTTTTTCTACATGCTCACCAACACTTGTTTCTTATCTTTTTTGATAATTGCCATTTTAACAAGTGTGAAAAAAAGATCTCATTGTGGTTGTGATTTGCAGTACCCTGATGTTTAGTGATGTTGAACATCTTTTCATGTGCCTGTTGGCCACCTGGATGTCTTTTTTGAATATTGTCTATTCAGATCCTCTACCTGTTTTTTTGTTTGTTTGTTTTGTTTTGTTTTGTTTTTATTGGATTGGTTTTGTTGTTGTTATTGAGTTGTATGAGCTCTTTACACACTTTGGATGTTAACCCCTTATCAGATACATGACTTGCAAATATTTTTTTCCTATTCAGGAGATTGTCTTGTGCTGTGCAGAAACTTTAGTATCATGTAGTCCCACTTGTTTATATTTGCTTTTGTTTCCTTTGCTTTTGGAGTCAGATCCAAAAAATCTGCCAAGACTGATATCAAGGAGCTTACAGCCTGTTTTCATCTAGGAGCTTTATGACTTAAGGTCTTACATTCAAGTCTTTAATCCATTTCTGAGTTAATTTCTGTGTCTGGTGTAAGATAGTGGTTTGGTTTCATTCTTTTGCTGTCCAGTTCTCCCAGCAGCATTTATTGAAGGGACCGTCATTTCCCCATTGGCTATATATTTGGCTCCTTTGCATAAATTAATTAACCATTTACACATGGCTTTATTTCTGGGCTTTCTGTACTGTTCCATTGATCTATGTTTTGTTTTGTTTTTAATTTTATTATGTTATGTTAGTCACCATACAATACATCATTAGTTTTTGATGTAGTGATCCACGATCCATTGTTTTCGTATAACACCCAGTGCTCCATGCAGTACGTGCCCTCCTTAATACCCATCACTGGGCTAACCAATTCCCCCTCCCCCCCTCCCCTCTAAAACCCTGTTTGTTTCTCAGGTCCATAGTCTCTCATGGTTCATCTCTCCCTCCAATTCCCTCCCCCCATTTTTCCCTTCTTTCTCCTAATGTTCTCCATGTTATTCCTTATGTTCCACAAATAAGTTGAAACCATATGATAATTGACTTTCTCTGCTTGACTTCTTTCACTTAGCATAATCTGCTCCAGTCCCATCCATGTTGATGTAAAAGTTGGCTATTCATCTTTTCTGATGGCTGAGTAATATTCCATTGTATATATGGACCACATCTTCTTTACCCATTCATCTGTTGAAGGACATCTCGGCTCTTTCCACAGTTTGGCTATTGCGGACATTGCTGCTATGAACATTGGGGTGCATATGGCCCTTCTTTTCACTACATCTGTGTCTTTGGGGTGAATACCCAGTAGTGCAATTGCTGGGTCATAGGGTAGCTCTATTTTTAAATTTTTGAGGAACCTCCACACTGTTTTCCAAAGTGGCTGT